>NC_021162.2:33474936-33502007 GCF_000331145.2 Cicer arietinum | reverse complement strand
GTTCAATTTTTATATTGCAGTACTTTGACAATTCCAGTCCATCATATTCTGATGAAGATCTAATGGAATTAAAGGAAGAATGGTGTCAGTATGTGCTTGAAATGCAAATTATTTGATTTTTTGGGAAATAGCATGCTGCTGGGCAAGAGATCTAAATATTATATGGTAGCTTGTGCATATTGTATACATTCTGTTAATTATTATATGTATATGATCATAGGACACAATATATGAACATGCATATGAATATGTAGTTAATTAGGTTGTAAATTAGGTTCAATGTATATTTAGTTAATTAGGTTGTAAATTAGATTATATATTTGTATCTGAATGTAGTTAATTATGTTGTAAATTACAGAGTTACAGAGTTACATATATGTTAATTAAGTTACAGAGTTCTATTTTTTGTCTACTGATTGTGTGAATGCTTATTGTAAGACCCATAATTTTAAAGTATACTTTATGTATTTTTGTGTATTTTGGATTTTGGCTCGAAGGCTTTTTAGCCAAAGTTAATAATATTTTGGAGTTTATATGATCAAAAAGATATTTCGAGGCCGTTTAGAATTACTCGTCGATGAATAAATTACATTAAGTGCGGTGAATCCTTTACGGAGAATTTTATGCGTTATGGGTGAAATGGTAAATTAACAAATATCTAGATATTTTGAGATATTTGTTAATTATAATTTTATATATATATATATATATATATAAAATTATAATTAACAAATATCTCAAAATATCTAGATATTTGTTAATTTACCATTTCACCCATAACGCATAAAATTCTCCGTAAAGGATTCACCGCACTTAATTTAATTTATTCATCGACGAGTAATTCTAAACGGCGTCGAAATATCTTTTTGATCATATAAACTCCAAAATATTATTAACTTTGGCTAAAAAGCCTTCGAGCCAAAATCCAAAATACACAAAAATACATAAAGTATACTTTAAAATTATGGGTCTTACAATAAGCATTCACACAATCAGTAGACAAAAAGAATCGAGAGTGAAGGAAAAGAAACTGAGAACGAAGGAAAGCAAAAGAGAGGGTTTTTTGGTGAGTGAAGGAAAGACGAAAGGCGGCGTGATGGCGAAGTGGCGGCGTGATGGCTATCGTTGAGATGCAATGGCGCGGCGTGATGGTGTGCCTGTTGAAGTTTGGTAAAGGCGAGATTGAAAAACTAAGATGTGATTAGGTTTTGGGATCTTTTATATTTTCCTATTTTACTTTTCATGTATGTTAAAAAATTGAACAATTTTAATGGGTATTAACAAAATCAGTTAATTTTATTCTACTTTTCTACAATTGACATAATAAATTTATTTTTTTAATAATTTTATGTTACATTTAAGAATTAATATATTTTGATATTATTAAATTAAATTACTCATAATTAATTAACATATAGTTTACAAATGAGTTTGACTATATTTTAGACTTGTTATCATTAATTTTTTAAATTTTCATCAATTTAGAATAATTTTTAAATAAAGTTTTTTTGTTATGATTCTAGTTAAAATTAATATTAATATTAAAATTTTAATTACAAAAATAATTTATCAAATTATTTGAGTCAAAATTGAATAGATAAATGTATCAAAATATTTAATTTAGTTAATTAAATAATTACTATAACAATACGCACATAGATAAATAAATAAAAATGATCAATCAAAATATTGGTAGTACTTATAACTTGTCTTACTTTTTTATTTTGTTTAAAACACAATTATATTTTATTTATATAAAAATAAACAAAACAAAATTATATAAATCACAAAAAAAAAAATAGTTGAATAAAAAGGAGCAAAGGATTGGAAAAAATAAACATACAAAATTTTTATTGAAAAATAAATAAAATTCACAAATTAGGAAATTTAGCGTCGGTTGTACCGACGCTATAAGGGTAATTAAAGTTTAAAAATAAATTAGCGTCTGTCGTACTTTACTTAGCGTCGGCCAGGCTAATAATTAATAAAAACAAAAAAAAAGAATTTGGTGAGTTAGCGTGCGCTCAGCCGACGCTACGTGGACACTAAATAGCGCGGTGTCGTGGCCGACGCTAAATATGGCAGCTAAAACTAGTTTTTCTAGTAGTGTGTAAAAACAACTCACAAGATTTTATCCTAGTTCACTACCAACTTGGTAGCTACGTTCAGTCCCCTCACATAGAATGATTTATCCACTAGTTCAAAACTTTGAATTACACAACACCTAACCCTACAAGCCAATCTTCTCAAAGCAGCCTGAACCTATAGACTTTTTAAGGCAAACCATACTTTGACCCCGCAAGTCAAGTCTTCTCTACACAACCTAAAACCTATAGATTGTTAGAGGCAAACTAAAGCCATTATTGGGTTACAATGAGTTGGAAATTGGTTTGGTTGAGGCACAAGTCAAGTCTTCTCAACATAACCTGAGATCCAAATATTTGAGATAATGATTTTCCCACACTACAACACTTAGAATATTTTACTTTTAATGAGTGATTTGCTGGAACTTAGAACCTTAAATTCTGAATACTTAGAAAGATTGAGCTCTTAAGGTTTTTCTGAATAACTTTGGTTTTCTGGATTTATGAGTTTGTTGGTTAGTTGAATTCTTCTTTAGCCTTGAGTATCTATTTATAGGGAAATTAGGGTTTTAGTTTAGTCCCTTGTGAATTTTGAATCATATCTTCATTCGAGCTTGGTCAACAAATATTTCTTCCAAATATAATTATGAAATATATATCTTGATAATATGACTAGTAGCCAATTCTTTATTTCCCAATCTAATTTGAGAAATTCTTCTAGAAAGATATTGTGTGTATTTATTCAATTACTTTTGCAAATTGATTCACTTGAGTCTTCCATCATACGCTTGATTTGATATGGGTTGGAACAATTTTGGGCTTGTTCTTGGACCTTCAGAAGTAAGGATACGGCTAAGTCCAATATGTTCTAAGCAATCTATCTAAGCCTTTGACCTTCCATTAGATTCGTTGACTTTTCTCCACTAGAATCATTGACTTGATTGTTGGAGTTTGATGCTATATTGCTTGAATAAATTTGTTAGAGGCAAAATTGCATGACTTAGAATTAGTGGCATGGGCAACTCACTTTTGTTGCATTATCAGAGTATGTGCAACTTTAGAGACTGCTTATCAAAGGCATCATTCTGGAACATGTGGCAACTATTAGAGCTAGCAGAACATGAGCTTCAGAGGTAGACTAGAACAGTAGCTTCAAATTTTAGAGTCATAAAGAAATAATGTTCCCCAAAGGCATATAGAAATATTGTTCATCATAAACATGCAGAAATATTATTCATCCGAGGAATGCAGAAATATTGTTCATCAGAGGCATGCAAAAGTATTGTTCATCAGAGGCATGCAGAATTTACTATTCATCATAAGCATGCTAAAGTTACTAGAAGCACGGTGATTTACCAGAAGCACGTTGAGCTGCTATAAGCATGTTGAAATACCAGAAACACATTGAATTGTTAGAAGCGTGCTATCAGAGACAGATGCACGTACTTTTTCAGATCGTGCATTTGCTGAATTATGAGGATTTCGTTTACTGATTTGACTTTGTTTCCTTTGACTTATTTACTTCCTCTAGTGACTTCCTCTAGTAACTTCATCTGGTCACTTCCTCTGATGACTTCCTTTGATCGTTTCCTCTGATCAATTCCTCTGATATCTTCCTCTAATATTTTTCTTTGGCTAAATTACATTTGTGGTCCCTTAACTTAATTTCAGGTAACGTTTTAGTCATTTATCTTTTTTTTCCCGACTTAGTCCTTTATTTTAATTTTAAGTGACAATTTGATATTTTATGTTTTAAAATTTCAACAATGATATCCTTTTTTATACAAAAATTCAATCAAAACTCATAAAATTAATTATATTCTTCAATATAATACAAATTTCATCAAATTCGTAACGCAAATCTTCAAATAAACTCATATTTTCATACTTTATTTGATATTTTTAGGAATAAATGACTAAATTGGGAAGAAAAAAAAAAGATAAAGGACTAAAACGTTACCTGAAATTAAGTTAAGGGACCACATATGTAATTTAGCCATTTTTCTTCTTATGTGTTTGAGGTATATTTGTGGAAAAATGAATTTAATTTGATTTATGAGTGGATTAGTGGAATTTGAATTTGGTGTGTTTGAGGTGTGGTTTGTGGTGATTCATGTTTGGTGGGATTGATGTGTTCATAATTAATATTATGAATTTTTGAGATGTGTTTTATGTGTGGATCTGTGAAAAATGAATTTAAGGTGATTTAAGTGTGGTTGAGGAAAGTGCTTTGATGTGTTTGAGGGGTGGTTTGTGGAAATTAATTTGGTGTAAAATTATGTTTGAAATTGTGGAAATTAATGGGTGAATTATAGTTGAAATATGTGGAGTTGTAATATGGGTGATTTGCGGATTAAATTTGGTGGGAATTGAGAATATATTTGTGGAAAAATGAATTTAATTCGATTTATGAGTGGATTAGTGGAATTTGAATTTGGTGTGTTTGAGGTGTGGTTTGTGGTGATTCATGTTTGGTGGGATTGATGTGTTCATAATTAATATTATGAATTTTTGAGATGTGTTTTATGTGTGGATCTGTGAAAAATGAATTTAAGGTGATTTAAGTGTGGTTGAGGAAAGTGCTTTGATGTGTTTGAGGGGTGGTTTGTGGAAATTAATTTGGTGTAAAATTATGTTTGAAATTGTGGAAATTAATGGGTGAATTATAGTTGAAATATGTGGAGTTGTAATATGGGTGATTTGCGGATTAAATTTGGTGGGAATTGAGAACATTGAAATTGATGGGTGAATTGTTGAATTAAATTTGAGGTGGTTGACGAGTGAATTTGTGGAGATTATTTAGGATGTGATTATGTGCTCCTAATTGATATTATGAATGATTGTGGTTTGATTATGTGTTATGTTGTGGTGATTAATTTTTGATGTGGTTATATGTTCAAAACTGCTATATGTATGTTTAAGGTGCGTTGAGATGCGATTAAGTGGTGACTGCGATGGGCCACGATGTTTAAGTGGTGACCATGATGGGCCACGTGATTTAAGTGGTGACAGCGATGGGCCACGATGTTAAGTGGTGACCGCGATGCGCCACGGGATGGTTCGATGAGTTGATTGGTTCATCTTATCTTTACGAGGATTTAATTGGTGTTTGTCCTCGAGAGACTACACCATAGTAAATCGTGTTTGTCTGTGAGAGACTACACCCTAGTAAATCGTGTTTGTACATGAGAGATGGGAAAGTAGTTAGACATACCTGACCGAAGTTGTATTAGGAGGATTTTGCAGGGAGCGTGGAGATTACCCGGGTTGTATAGTTTTTGTAGCATGATCAAATTAGATGGTTGTATAGGGGTTAGATGTCTTTCTTTTGTGGATGTATTTATTTCAATTTGGAAGATTGTACCTATACCTCATATTGTCAGCTTGACTTTTATTTTAATGGTTCCTTGTACCACTTTTTGATGCCACGTGGGAAAGTTAAAATTCTTGGGGCAGTGCTTTTGTACAGGTGTCTGCCGAGAGTACCCCAGGGGTATGAGCTATGTCTTATAGGTCTCATAGCTCCAATGGATTTTTCTGTTTAGATACTTTGGATTTTTATTTCAAAAACTATTTCTGATGCTTGTAAATATTGTTGACTTTTGTCGTTGTGTTACGACTTAAATATTTTATCCAAAAGTATTTTATGAATTTGTTTTGAAAAAAAAAATACACTTGCGCTGTTAAAAATTGGGGTGTGACAATCATCACCAACCAATCCCAATAGGTTTTATAGACCTCAAATGAATACTCAAGGTGGAGATCAACATCCTAATTTTCAAAATTCTCAATTACTATCACCACCAACAATTCCCAATATGTTTTACAGATCTCAAATGAATGCTCAAGGAGAGGTTATTTGTTATGAACCTCAAATACCGATTGGCCCTATGCCAGAGTGTCAAGTTCCATAGTTTTCTACTCAAGTTGGTCTAAAAAATACTATTGTCAAAGATGGAGAAGAACATCATGGTCCAAAAAAATCTCGAGAGCTATTCACAATGAATGAAGATACACTACTTATTCAATCATGGCTCAACTTTTCAAAAGATTCAATTATAAGAGTTGACCAAAAAGCATATGGTTTTTGGTTAAGAATTGCAACAAATTATAAACAGTATTGTGGGCAGTTGCGAGAGAAAATACCAAGTCAACTAAAATCTCAATGACATCGAATAAATGGTTTCGGTCAAAAAATTTGGGTGTTACAAACAAGCTGTTAGTTGAAAGAAAAGTGGAAGCTCATAGAAGGATATCATGATCGTTGCGCATGCTTTTTATTCTCAAGATACATGTGGACCATTTAATCACGAGTATGCATGGCGATTGCTAAAATGTGAACCTAAATGGATGGGAGCATCAATTGAATGTTCTTCAAAAAGAACAAAAAATTCTGCTAGTGGAGCGTACTCATCATCTGCTAATACAGAGACAAGTTATGAAATTGACTCAACATCACCAATGGAGCATCCAATGGGACAAAAGGCGGCAAAAAGAATGGGCAAGGCAAAGGCGATTGAAACACCTCTTATTAATAATGTTGTGCAAGATACAAAGAATAAAAAAGTAGCAGCCTTAGAAAAATTGGCACAACTAAAAGAGGACGAGATGGAGTTCAAGGCAATGGAGGACATCATGAAAGGTACATCTGGAATGAGTGAGAGTCAACTCCAAGTTCATAAAATTTATTGTAATAATCTTTAAAAAAATAAGTATGGATTTTAGTTAAGATAATGTTGTAGTTTTTATTTTTTTATTTTTTTTGAATGAGTCATCATGTAAAATGACTATTAGTGTTACTTTAATTAATAAAAATTTTATGTTTCTCAAACTAACTGTTATTCAAATTAACAATTGTTAGAACTAACTGTTATTCAAACTAGCCATTAATCAAACTAGTCGTTAGTCATACTAGTCGTTATTCAAACTAGTCATTAGTCAAATTAGCAATTGTTAAAACTAGTCGTTAATCAAACTAACCGTTAGTCAAATTAACAATTGTTAGAACTGTTATTCAAACTAGCCGTTAGTTATACTAGCTGTTATTCAAACTAGTCGTTAGTCAAATTAGCAATTGTTAAAACTAGTCGTTAATCAAACTAACCGTTAGTCAAATTAACAATTGTTAGAACTAACTGTTATTCAAACTAGCCATTAATCAAACTAGACGTTAGTCATACTAGTCGTTATTCAAACTAGCCATTAGTCATACTAGCCGTTATTCATTTAACATTATATATATATACTCTCATAATATTTTTTTTTGAAATATATATATACCAATCTTCCCACACTCCTATATTTTTTATCAAGTTGTTCACTCTCTTTCCTCAATCATCTAATGGATCCAAATAATTCGGAAGAACTCAATAAATTCTTCTTGGAGTTGATAGAAGATGAATTTGTGGACAACACTGATGAGGAACTATTGATGTCAATGTTTGAAAGGCAACAACAATCCAAGTTCTACTAGGTACATGCGAAGAAGAACATTGATAGATCGAAATCGTGGAGAACGGCATACTCAATTGTACAACTACTACTTCTCTGAAAATCCAGTTTACATAAGTGCTCAATTCCGACAACGGTTTCGAATGCATAGACACGTGTTTCGTCGATCGTAACTACACTTGGAAATGAAGGTCGATGCAACTGGTAAAATGGGTCTTTCGCCATTGCAGAAATGCAATGCTGCTATTCATATATTGGCATATGGATCTCTCGTTGATAGTGTAGATGAATATGTTTGAATTGGTGAAAGCACTGCAATTGAGTGCTTAGAGAGATTTGTAAAGGGCGTGATCGAGATGTTGGAGCTGAATGCATGAGAAGACCCAACAAGAATGATATTCATCACTTATTACAAATGGGGGAGACACGTGGCTTTCCAAGTATGTTAGGTTCTATCAATGGTATGTATTGGGAATGGAAAAATTGTTCGATTGCTTGGAAATGCCAGTTTTGTCGAGGTGATCATGGTAAACCCACAATCATGCTTGAAGATTGAAGAAGTGGCATCATAAGACTTGTGGATTTGGCATCCATTTTTAGGCATTGCAGGTTCCAACAATGACATTAATGTGTTAAACTAGTCCAATGTGTTTAACGATGTTTTGGAAGGACACGCTCCCAAAGTGCAATATACAGTTAACAGAACTTCATATAATATGGCATACTATCTAGCAGATGGCATCTATCCCGAGTGGGCTACATTTGTCAAGACAACCCCAATGCCACAAGGAGATAAGAGAATCAACTAGAAAGGATGTGGAGCGAGCATTTGGAGTGCTCCAATCTAGATTTGCAATTATACGTGGTCCAGCTCGATCTTGGCACATGAAAATCCTTAAACGTACAATATATGCATGCATCATATTGCATAACATGATCATTGAAGACGAACGACACACATATGGTGGTGATTTTGATTACTTTTATGATAACATGGATAGTAACGTCTCAACAACTGAAACACGTAATGGTCATCATCCTAATCTTGTAACAAGATTACAAAGGAGAGCAAGTATCCGTGAAAAACGAGATCATCAACAACTTCAAACAGATTTAGTAGAGCTTATTTAGAAGGGCTAAGGACACGAAAATAACGAAGTTTTAATTTATTGTATACTTTATCATTTTTAATTATTTATGTTATGTATTTAACATTTAATTTTTATTATTATTATAAAAATTTAAGTTCAATTTTATTTTATTTTAGTTTTAAATTAATTAATTAAAATATTTAAATTAATATTTTAAGTTATAATAAAATTAAATATAAATAAAATATTGATGTATCAATTAAAGTTATGGGATCTAATATGGTATTTTAAAAATTAAACCGTAAAAAAAGAATAAGTTGTTTCAAGATGATGTGGCACAATGGAACATATTTAATAAAAATGAATGAGTTGTTTCAAGATGATTTAACACGGTGGATAGGGGTGGGAATAGGCCAGGCCAGACCAGGCTTTGAAAGGCCTGAGCCTGGCCTATGATGAATTTTTTAGGCCTAAGTCTGGTCTACGGCCTATCATATGCTTTTTTTTTGCCTGAGCCTGGCCTACGGCCTATCATGGTCTGGCCTGTAAGCCTATTTAAAAGCCTTATTCGCATTAAAATATTTAAATGTTATATTTTATATTTTTGTTTTAAATAGACTAAATTAGGCCTTTATATACAAGGAAAACTAATAAAATTATAATAAAATCTAATAAAATTATAACTAACAAGTTTGTAAATTGTAATGCAACAACCTTCCCATAAAACAAAAAGAAAAAAACAAAATAAATTCATAATTAACAAACTCTAAAAAGTCCTTCAAAAATTACAAATAAAACCAAATGAACCCCATAAACAGTTACACATATCATCCAACAAAACACATTCAAAGTCCAATGAATTACAAAAAAATGATATCAAATCTTCAAGGTGATTTGTATCTCTTGTTTATCAACCTTCAAAAACAAAAGAAAAAATACATATATGTTAGACACTTAACTAAAAAGTAATAAATAAATAAATGAGCAAGTTTAAAAAAAAATGAATAAATACTACTTGATAAAAAATATTAACCTTTGATTTTTTCTTCACATTATACTTATGACGAAACCAATCTCCGCCACAAATTAGAGCTTCAACAGATTCTTCGTTTAATTTAGATCGAAATTCATCAATAACTCTACCTCCTGCACTAAATGTGGACTCAGATGCCACAGTTGAGATTGGAATAGCTAGTACATCAACAGCCATCTTAGACAAAATCTTATATTTCATGCTATTGTTCCTCCACCAGTCCAAAGCACAAAAAGATTTAGTCTTAGGAACATAAATACCTTCATCAAGATAATCTTGTAATTCTGATTTTACTGGAGGCGCAGTTTCATTTTTACGCAAAATGCTCAGAATTTCGTCAAATCCAGTGATAATTGCAGCATTCTCTTGGGAGGATGATAAATTATTACTATCCAAATTAACAATCGGAGATGGAGACTCTTCCAAAGATAAAGCTAGGTACTCATCATATAGTTCTTCCAATGAACTTATGACCTTCTTTATATTCTCATCAACAACTTCTTTAGATTTATATATCAAGGGAAAACATATTCGCACCATATGAAATTTGCACCTAGGATCCAAAACACTAGCAATAGCCATCAACATATTACACTCCCCCCAGTATTTGTCAAACTTTATTTTCATTGGACCTACCATTTCTTTCACAAAAAGATCTTCGTCTTCATGAGTCTTATCAAGTATTTGTTTAACCTTCCAAACTTCTGCTAAATACAAATTTGCAGTCGGATACTCACTACCTACATTTAAAATAGTAGTGATATTAAACACTTTAAATAATAATAAAGTGACCTAATAAAATACAAAAATAAATAGTTGATAAACTACCTGAGATCACATGAGTTGCACCATTAAATACTTCTAACAGTTTACAAACTTTCTCAACTTTGTTCCATTCTTCAAGTGAAGGGGCGTGATTATAATGAGGCTCCCTTTCTTTGTAGGCTGCAAAAGCAATCTTAAATTTCAAAGCAGTTGACAACATATTAAAAGTTGAATTCCATCTTGTTGGACAATCAATGATGAGTTTCCTTTCTTTCAAGCGCTTCTGCTCAACCACATCACAAAATGCCTTCCGTCGGTGGATCCTATTTAATAAATCCATGTTAAGTTCACTGAGATGCTCTAAGATCAAAATCTATCTATCTATCAAAAATAATTTTAAAAGAAAGGTGCGTGAATCAAAAAGTACACACAATTATACTGCTACTATGTTCAATATTCTATTTTATATATTAAAATAACTTTTACATATATAATTCAATAATCATATTAATAAAATATAAGTCTAATGTCAACATTAAACATTTAACATAAATATATATAATAATTTATCACACTTTCCCACAATGCAAATCCATCTTTTTCATTTTAACGTGACACCCAAACCAAAATAATTTAATAGGAACATTTTTGAAGTAATTTTCATAACCAAATTCATAGCGGAGATAAAAAAAAGTTAAAACTCCATTTAAATTTCATTAAAAAAATCAAAATAATAGTTTAAGATATTATATTTACACAAATATATATTCTATTCAAAATAATATTAAATTTTTTTATTAGAACAATAAAATAGAGTAAACTATTCTTTTTGAAAAAATACATCGTTAGCATCCTACTCAAAAGACATAATTAATTATAAGATAATATTTGATTGTCAATAATTTAAAAAATATATAAATATTTTACCTAAAGACTGGATGAAATACAACACAAGACCCCTCACTTTTATCATATCTATCAGAGCATAGATCACTAACTGATAACTTGTAATGCATTTTTGCAAACGCGCACACACAAACAACGAATGATGTGAATTTCAGAATTGTATTAATAGTATAATATAAGTAAGCAGAACACACAAGTAATCAACATAGAGTTGTTCCAAACACATCACATTATATCAAAACATTCAAGGAAATAATATCATATTATAACTTCAAAATTATTCAAGAAAAATCAATATCTCATTATAACATCAAATCATCTAAGAGAAATTGTTAACACATTAGATACGCATTAATCACAACAAAACTATCATAAGACAGTGCAATGTTATGCATACTCTTAAAAATTATATGATCTGGATATAATATTTGTCACTAAGACAACTTCCATAAAGATGCATATGTCATGATGATGCATTATCAAAATCAAAAATTTCCAAAAAGTCCACTAAGATGTATATGTCATAACATGATGTATCATCAAAATCAAATATTCCCATAGAGTCCACTAAGATGGATATGCCATGACATGATATATCATCAAAATCAAATATTCTCACACAACCATTGAGATCGTGCCAAACGCTTCAAAAATCACTTATACAAAATCATCACCTCATTCAAATATCACTAAGATCATACATCACATGTTCTTATGAAAATCATATATTCATAAACAACCATCAAAACAACTAGTTTTCACTTGACATATCAAGAAGATCATATATTCATAACAACTATCACAAAGATCAAGATTTCATAGCACATATCATGAAAATCATGTATTTGTTAACAACTTTCACAAATATCAAAACCTTCACTAAACATATCATGAAATTTGTATAATCACAAATAACTATTACAAAGATCAAAACATTACACATATCATGAAAATCGTGTCTTTATAAATAACTATCACAAAGATCAAAGCTTTCACCACAAATATTGAAAATTAATCATAAAATTCATCAACATATATTCTAGGCTTTATTGCAGTTTTAATCCTTCTATTTTAGCTAAATCACAAAAGTAGTCCCCCATTTTATTTCTCCCCAATTTTGGTCACTCTAACAGAATTTTGGTCCAAAACTTGATGAAATTTTATTTTTTCAAGTCACACCACACCATTTATAATCATAGATTTCATGTACAATTGTTGCACCACTAGATCTTGAGGCATGGTGTGACTTAAATAAACCCAAAAAAAATGAAACTTCATCAAGTTTAGGACCAAAATTCTGTTTTGGAGAACAAAATTGGGGGACTACTTTTGCGATTCAGTTAAAATAGGTGGACCAAAATTGCAATTAAGCCTATATTCTAAAACACTTTTAATATCAAATTAATTATTTAAAGTAATATTTAATTGATAAAATAGTTTATTATAAAATTTAAGATGTGACACATACTAGTTTATTTTAAGAAAATAAATGAAATAAATAAATACAATATTAATAATTTATATTAACTACTAAATCAAATATAGAGAAAAAAATTACACCTTAGCAAACACACATAAAAGAACAATTAATCATATTATTACTAATATGTACTAAAAGGAAATTTGGAGTGTTACAATTTCATTGCATAACATAAAAATTAAAATAAAAAAAAAATTTTAAAAAAAAAAAAAAAAGACTTTTTGTGTGCATTAAGTCATCTTATTGAGTTTTACGTTGAAAACTCGCTTTCTTGCATTAAAACCTTTTTATAAAATAAACATTTTCATTTTCACCCTCACATTTCATTCCATTGCATTCTTGACATCGTGATTAATTGGAAAATTTCGTCACAATTTTAGTATGAGACTTAGCCATCAAATGGCTCCATCCTTGGTCAATTATAAATAACTTGTGAATAATAAAATTTGTCAAGATTCCACTTTTAAACATTCAATTTGTCAAGACCTAAAATAAACATTAACAGAAAGTCTAATTGAATTAACAGAAAGTCTAATTGATTAGTGGTGTAAAGAGTGAAAGGTTTAATGGACTAGATTAAAAGACTTGATCTGATTGATTAATACTTGAGAATCTGAAAGTTTTTTAAATGAAAGAACATAACATTTGTCAAGAATTCTAATGATTTAACAAGGGAAATGTTGCGAATCATATCCATTTGGTGACTCACCCAATTGATTAAATACTAAATTTTTAAAAATTACGAAGACGAAGGGTCTATTACTTATGACTCTTCACAATCATCACATATAAGTATAATGCATATAAATGACCAATTAATGAGCACGTGGTCATAGTCAATTTTATGTCTATAATAAAATTAAATTTATCTTCAATAAAGGGTTTTGTGAAAATATATGTCTATTAGAAGTTATAGTCAACAAATTTTGTCTAAAATTATCTTTTAAACATAGTCTTTAATGAAATAATATTTAATCTTTATATGTTTGATCTAGAATGTAAAATAGGATTTTTGTTTTTTAGTTAAGTATATGGTAGAAGTATTATCACAAAAGATAGGAATGTTACTCTCATTTATCTTATAGTCCTACAGTTGATGTTTCATCTAGAGTAGTTGTGTGCTACAATTTGTTGTTGAGATATATTCTGCTTCTGCAAGGGATAAGACAATTGTTGTTTATCTTTTGTTTGACTAGGATATGAGATTATCACAAATGAAGGTGTAGCAGCATCCATTGATGCTTTTTCTTTCAACTTTATCTCCATCAAAATTACCATCACAATAACCTACTAATTTATACTCAAGGGATGTATATATAAAAAATAAAAAATAAAAAGCAAAGGTTAATAGTCCCTTTTAAGTACCTAAAGATTCTCTTAACAACTATTAGGTGAGACTCTCTAGAGTCAAACCAAAAATGAGCACATAAACATACACTAAACAGAATATCAGGTCTAGATCCAATCAGAGAGAGGAGAGAACCAAACATTCTTCTGTATACTTATCTACTTTCTTATTTGTGTCATTTTTGTTGAGTGAGCAAGTTGGATACATTGGGGTGAGCATAGGTGTGCAGTCATTCATCTTAAAATTCTTGAGAAGTTCTTTTGTATATTTAAATTGATGAATATAGACACCTTTTGAGCTTTGTTGAATTTGGATTCCAAAGAAAAAATTTAGCTCTCCCATTATGCTCGTTTTATATTCATTCTACATCAATTTAAATTCTTCACCAAACTTTGCATTAGTAGAATAAAATATCATGTCACCTACATACATCTAAACAATCAAATGATCATTTTTAGATGATTTTATAAATAAGTATTGCCCACTTGGCCTCTTATAAAATCATTTTTCAACTAAAAGTTGTTTAGTTTATCATATCAAGCTCTATGAACTTGTTTAAACCATACAAAGATTCTTAAGTTTAAACTCATGTTTTAGTAAATCACAATGTTCAAAGTTATGAAGTTGTTTTAAATACACTTCTACATTTAAGTAACCATTTAAAAAACACTTTTTCACAACCATTTGATAGAGTAATATTATTGTTAACAGCAAAAAAGAGTAAAATTATAATTGCTTCTAACCTTGCCACAGATGCAAAGGTTTCAATGTAGTTAATACATTCTTACTAACTATAGCCTTGAGCTATAAGTCTAGCTTTGTTTTTTACCACTTCACATTCTCATTGAGTTTGCTTCTGAAAACCTACTTGGTTCCAATGAGTTGATTTCCTCTAGGTATGGATACAAGATCCCATATGCCATTCCTCTTAAACTAATTTAGCTCTTTTGGCATGGTCGCATTCCATCCTCCATTTGATAGAGTTTCATCTATGGAGGTGGGCTCAATTTCTAAGAACAATCCAACAATTTATTGTTCCTTGAATGTAGATATGGTTTTCAAATGATCACTAACGTCTCCAATTATCAAAGTGTCACAATATGATAAGTTGTACTTCCATATTTGTCTTGATTCTTGTTAACTTTGATTACCCGATGTAGAATCATTATTTCTCTTGTCGTCTACACTATTAGAGTTGTAACACCCCACATATTTTATAATTAACTTACTGCTATTTTATAATAATGTTCTTGTTTATATTTTCTATTGCCGAAGTTCAAATATTTATATTAATACCTTACATTTTATTTATTCATTTATTTATGGATGATTGTTTGTTAACCAAATAGACACCTCAAGCCCAATTTGCAAGTAACCCAATATTAAGATTGTATCTCATCATGGGAGATTATCACACTTGAGTGTGGGCATTAAAGTAAAAATCGTATAAGTGAACCTCCACTAAACACACATACGATCACACATACACATAACTCTCCAATCCCTTTTCCCCCTTCTCACAAGATGCACCAAATCACAAAATTCTTCACTTCAACCCTTTTACCCCAATGAAAATACACGCAGCAACAACCTACCCCTTCTCTTATCTCACTTACCAACAATAATAATGTTAACAATGAAAAGAGGAAGAAGAGAGACAACCACTTTAGGATTTCATAACATAGAATGCACCAAACTTGAGTTAATAGAGTTACAATGAGTATATATACAAAAGAATAGAAATGTCTAAAATACCCTTACTACTAATATATAATAACATTATCTAACATCTCCCCTCAAACTCACGATGCATTAACATGGAGCATCGAGAGTTTGTCAACTAAAAAACGGAAACGTTTAATGGAATGCATCTTTGTGAACAAATCAGTAATCTGTAAAGAAGAATAGACAAATGGTAGAGTAATGGTTCCATGTTGAAGATGATGACGAGTAAGATGATAATCAATCTCAATGTGTTTGGTGCGTTCGTGAAAGACTGAGTTGTGAACAATTTGAATAGCACTCTTGTTATCGAAGTGCATCAGAGTTGGCTCAAAAAGAGAGATACCCATATCAGACAAAAGCCAACGCAACCAAATTATTTCAGCGGTAGTGGATGCCATAGCACAATACTCAGCTTCTATAGAGGAGCGAGAGACAATGTCTTGTTTCTTACTCTTCCAAGAAATAAGAGAGTCTCCAAGAAAGATACAAAACCCTGTGGTGGATTTACGATATGTGGTGTCACCATCCCAATCAACATCAGAATAAGCTCGTAACTCTAATGAGGATGACGATAGAAAGAGAAGGCTTTGAAATTGAGTTCCTCGAAGATAATGAAGAATTCGAATAATTGTTGACCAATATACTGTAGTGGAGGAGACAACAAACTAACTAACAACATGAACAACATAAGCAATGTCATGTCTGATAATCGTAAGATACACTAGGTTGCCAACCAAAGTACGATACAAAGTGGAATCTAGTAAAGGAACACCATTCGAGGGAGCATATTTCACATTCAACTCAAGAGAAGTATATGCTGTTCTAGTATTAGAAAGATGAGCTTGGTCAAGAATGTTGGAAATGTACTTGGATTGAGAAAGAAGGTAGCCTCTAGGAGAGTAGGCAACTTCAATCCCCAAGAAATAGCGAAGAGTTTTCAAGTCCTTCATCTCAAACTGTTTGGCTAACTGCAATTTCAACTCATTGATTCCACTAACATCATCACCTGTAATAATCATACCATAAGTGGTGGACCTTATAAACAATGCAGAATCATGTTCACTAGAGCGGAAACCAAGAGAAGTGATCACAGTAGAGAATTTCTCAAACCAAGCTCGAGGAGCCTGTTTAAGACCATATAGAGCCTTTTTTAACATACATACTTCCCCTTGATTATGAGAAACTCCTTGTGGAGGGACCATATAGACTTCTTCATGAAGCTCACCATTTAAAAAAGCATTTTTTACATCCATTTGGGAAATATGCCATTGACGAATAGATGCAACTGCAATAAGAGTACGAATAGTGGTCATCTTGGCTACAGGAGCAAAAGTTTCTTCATAATCCATACCAAATTGTTGAGAGAAACCCTTAGCAACAAGACGTGCTTTGTAGTGCTCAACTGACCCATCAGACTTAGTTTTGATCTTGTATACACAACAAGACCCAATAGCACGTTTTCCAGGATGAAGAGGTACTAATTCCCAAGTATTTGTTTTGTGCAATGCAGATAGTTCTTCTGCCATAGCCTGCTTCCAAAGAGGATCAAGAACAACCTCTTTATAGGAAGAGATTCAGACAAACTGTGAATAGAGGTTAAGAAAGAAACAAATGAAATTAAGTAAGTGGAATAGACAAAATCAGGTAAATGAGTAGACTTACGTTGGCGAGAGGGGTAACGAGGAGGATCAACAATCGCAGGAGGTGGTTGGACAGCTGGGGGGACAAGAAGGATGTCATCACGTGGAGTATTAGTATTTGTCCTGCAATTCTCAATATTACAATCACTAGAAGCAAAATCCTTAGGACCAAATGAATCAATATGGGTTAGTTCAAAACTCTTAGTAATCTGAGAATCAAAGGAAATAGAGTAAAAAGGGATGTGCTCAAGAAAAACACTATTACGAGATACACAAATTTTTCTTGCATGAGGATCATAACAACGATAACCCTTTTGACCATCCCCATAATCAAGAAAAACACACATGGCTGAACGAGAAGACAACTTACTGCGCTCTACTTGAAGGCGAAGAACAAAACAAGTAGAACCAAAAACTTTCAAAGAATAGTAATCAGGGTAGAAGCATACAATTTTTCAAAGGGAGACAAACCTGATATGATAGAGGATGGAATTCTATTAATAGCATGAACAGCAGTAAGTACTGCTTCTCCCCAAAACTCACTAGGAACTGAAGCGAACAACAAAAGGGAACGAGCAGTCTCTATAATATGATGGTGTTTCCTTTCAGCAACTCCATTTTGTTGAGGAGTATCAGTACAAGATGTTTGGTGGAGGGTGCCATCATAAACAAGTAATTTAGAAAATTTATTAGAGGTATATTCACAACCTAAATCACAACGAAAGCACTTTATAACAGAATTGTGTTGAGTTTTGACCATTGCACGAAACATATGATAAATGTCAAAAAATTCAGACCGATTTTTCATAAGATAAACCCAACAATAACGAGTGTAATCATCAATAAACAAAATATGATATCTAGATCCACCTTTGGTGAGAACCGGTGATGGACCCCAAACATCAGAGTGAACTAATCAAATGGCGCATATGAAACAAAAACACTTTTACTAAACGGTAAAGTTGGAAATTTAGCAAGTTTACAACCACAACAATCTGAGATATCACAGGTTTGTAACTTTCCTAAGGCTCCAGTAGAAGCTAAATATTTTAATCTAGAAGTAGAAACATGTCCAAGGCGAGAATGCCATAAATAAAATCTAGAAGATAATGAATTCAAGTGAAAACTAGATAATAAGTCAGCAGTAGTTGTTGAGGCTGCAATATCTGGGAGTCGCAGGTCATCCAAAACATAAAGTCCCCCCTGTCTATGACATGTCCCAATCAGCCTCCCAGAATGTGGATCCTGCACACAACAAGAAGTGAAAGAAAATATAACTGAATAACCGAGATCACATATTTGACTAACATAAGCAAGACTCAAAGTAAGATTAGGAATATAATAAACATCAGAAAGAGACATGTTAGGTGTGGAGACAGAACCAACTCCTACTAGTGGCATAGGATTGCCATCAGCAGTCATAACTGACACAGACGAGACAGGTTTCACAGACACAAAAGATTTATCATCGTATGTCATATGATGAGATGCTACCAAATCAAGAATCCATATGGAAGGAGATATATCTGTCATACCAGAGGAGTTGTGGTTGTGGTAAACACCAATGTTGTTTGCTGATACTAAGGTACCATGTAGATCTTCTTTAATCTCATCCTTGTGCTTGATATTTGTACCCTTAACTTCCAATATACCCGATAATGCTATTTGTATAATCCATATACAAACTAATAAAAAGGTGTAGCAGTTAATTGAGTAATTAGTAATTACTTTTGTCTTGGTTTGATGTTTAAAATAGAAAGCATGTTTGTAGTGATCCATCGTTGAATGAAATTATGATACGTATTGTGGGCTTGATAGAACCGCTTGTTTGGAAAGAAAAAAAAATAGAGACTGATTTAACAAAATTGGGAATAGGGTTATTCTTCTCTTTTCTCTTTTGGTGGTTGTCTTTCCTATCAAAATAGTCTATCTCTTCTTTATAGTAGACCCCAAAATCAACCAAAGCTCTGATACCATGTTAACAATGAAAAGAGGAAGAAAAGAGACAACCACTCTAGGGTTTCATAACATAGAATGAACCAAACTTGAGTTAATAGGGTTACAATGAGTATATATACAAATAATAGAAATGTCTAAAATATCCTTACTACTAATATATAATAACATTATCTAACAAATAAAAGAAAAAAAAGAGCGAAAGGGGCAGAAAAAGAAAAAGGGTCGAGAGGAAGCAAAAGAGGCAAAGGGGAGAAAGAAACAAATTGTGTTAGAGTAAGAAAAGAACTCCACATCCTTCCTTTTCATTGAAAAACAAAAGTGAGGTCTCATTTTCTTCCTTTTTGGTCGTGAGTTGAAAGATGTTCATAGTGCAGAAATTAAATTGGGAATAGGGTTACTCTTCTCTTTTCTCTTTTGGTGGTTATCTTTCCTATCAAAATAGTCTCTCTCTTCTTTATAGTAGATCCCCAAATCAACCAAAGCTCTGATACCATGTTAACAATGAAGAGAGGAAGAAGAGAGACAACCACTTTAGGGTTTCATAACATAGAATGAACCAAACTTGAGTTAATAGGGTTACAATGAGTATATATACAAAAGAATAGAAATGTCTAAAATACCCTTACTACTAATATATGATAACATTATCTAACAAATAAAAGAAAAAAAGAGCGAAAGGGGCAGAAAAAGAAAAAGGGTCAAGAGGAAGCAAAAGAGGCAAAGGGGAAAAAGAAACAAATTGTGTCAGAGTAAGAAAACAACTCCACATCCTTCCTTTTCATTGAAAAACAAAAGTGAGGTCTCATTTTCGTCCTTTTTGGTCGTGAGTTGAAAGATGTTCATAGTGCAAAAATTAAATTGAGTTTGATCGTATTAACGAGTTTATTCAATTTTTGAATATCATTTTTATAAAAATTAGTTAATTTTTAAACTATTTTTAATTCAGAGTTTCGATATCTTCTAGATTTGTTTTTTGATATTTTACTGAGAAAAACAAATTTCTAAAATTTTTCAAGAAAAAATCTTAATTGATGTTAAAAAAAAAGTTTAAAAATGGTTAAATCGATTTTTGAATTAACTTTGGTTAACTGGTGTGTTTTAAATATATTGTTTAATTCATGAACCATTTAATTGGTTTTGTTTTAGATTCTTGCACTTGCTTATTTCCTTCATAGTTGAGGTATAAAAAATCAAATATGCTCTTATATGTTTTGTTGTCTTTTTTTAAAAAATCACTAACATAAGACACTTTACTTCTTGCCTTTTTTCAATCTGATAGGTTGAGTTTATAAATATTGTTTTTCCTATGTCTGGTAAATAGTTAGGACCTGTCTGTTTGACTAATTATCTTACATATTTTTTCTATTAAAGGATGCATCATAATCACTGTCACTTAATTGACTTATGCTCAATAGGTTATGCATTAGTTATTTTACAAATAGGATATTTTTAATTGAGTGTAATGAACCATTACCTATTATACTTGTACCAATGATCTTGCCTTTCTTTCGTAATGTATTGTGATCATCCCCTATTCAAGTACCAAGATTGGTATTTCAAACTGGTTTCTAAGTACATCTGCAACATAAATTACGTTGACCTTAGGTACCTAAATTTGTTTGTGTAACACCCCGATTTTAACAGCGCGAGTGTATTTTTTTTTCAAAACAAATTCATAATAACAAAAAAATAAATAAGGAAATACTTTCGTAACACAACGACAAATAAGTCAACAGAATTCACAAGCAGCGGAATAGTTTTTGAAATATGAGTCCAAAGTATTTACACAACAGCCAGAGATACATGGAATCCATTAACATAAGATGCCGTGCTGACAATCTTAGTAAAGATACAATCTTCCAATTTAAAATAAACACAATCCAAAATAAAGACATTTGTTCCCTCTATGTCAACCTAATCTGATCATTCTACCAAAAAAAAACTATACACCCTGAGTGATCTCCATGCGCCCCGTAAGATCCTCCTAACATAGCTCCAGTCAGGCGTTCCCGTCTACATTCCCATTCACAGGGTACGAACCGGTAGGATTGTCCTGACTCTCATCTGAGGGCAAAGTCCAGATTTCCACAATAGTTGTAAAGGGTCACCAACCGAAATTAACAGTTAACACATAACATTTAAGTTTTTGAATGCACAAAATAACCTTTCCACTAAGCATGCACCTTAAAAGGATTTTCCATATGCTAAAAGTTCATATAATACTTGTCAAATGAAAATGAAGTCAAAATAAGTCTTAAATCAATCAAGTAATAAACAACTGGCCAGAAATTAACAGTTAACACATAACATTTAAGTTTTTGAATGCACAAAATAACCTTTCCACTAAGCATGCACCTTAAAAGGATTTTCCATATGCTAAAAGTTCATATAATACTTGTCAAATGAATATGAAGTCAAAATAAGTCTTAAATGAATCAAGTAATAAACAATTGGGCAATCCATTGATGAACCAATTGAGCAATCGATCGTCTAACTCAAAATAAGAATTTCCACTAAGCCAATCGATTGGGAAATCGATTTGGATGAAGGGTTTTAGTGAAAACTGAACTCTGGGCTTAAATCAATCGATTGGGAAATCGATTGAATGAATAACTGAGCCCCTGTGTTAAAGCCAATCGATTGGGAAATCGATTTCCTGAGGGTTTTTCGTGAAAACTGTACTCTGATCTTAATTCAATCGATTGGGAAATCGATTGAATGAATAACTGAGCCCCTGTGTTAAAGCCAATCGATTGGGAAATCGATTGAATGAATAACTGAGCCCCTATATTAAAGCCAATCGATTTCCAAATCGATTTTGTCAAAATGGTTGAGCTCCTGTAATGGCCAAATCGATTGGAAAATCGATTTTGTCAAAATGGCTGAGCTCCTGTAATGAATCCAATCGATTGCCAAATCGATTTGGGAATCGATTTTCCTGCATGTTTTTCTTAAAACTACATAAACTAACTCAATCACATTCACACACAACTCCAAAACATAACACTTAGCAATTTCCACACAATCACCACGACAACTTAAGTTTCGAAACAGTTTTACAATCAATTTCACTTATACACAATTTGTTCCAAAACATAGACACTTAGTACAAACATCACAATCACAATGACATCTCAAGTTCAAACACTTGATCATACACTTGAATCAAACACGACTCGTGTGTCAAGCATCCTAATGCAATGCGTATATGCCAAAATGCATGGACTCGGAATTCCAAACCAAAACCATCCTCGAAGGCCAAAGTACCAATTACCGATGTGCCACCTATCACGGGTCTTCACGATTTACTAAAAAGCGTAAACCATAAACGTACTGCCTATCACGGGCCCGTACCGTTTATCGAGGTGCCACCTATCACGGGTCTGCACGATTTACAAAAAGAATGAAAATGCATGAGCATATACTGACTCCATCCACGACAATCGTTAGCAAATGCAGATATTAAAAGATTCCCCATTTTTAATACTCAATTAACTTAAACGACTTTCACAACAACATTAAGTAACCAAGACATTAAGAGATTCTCCATTCTTAATACTCGTTTAACTTAAACGATTTTCACAACAAACATTAAGTAAACAAGACATTAAGAGATTCATCATTCTTAATAGTCATTTAACTTAAACGATTTTCAAAACAAACATTAAGTAAACAAGACATTAAGAGATTCCCCATTCTTAATACTCATTTAAATTAAACGATTTTCAAAACAAATATTAAGTAAACAAGACATTAAGAGATTCCCCATTCTTAATACTCATTTAACTTAAACGATTTTCAAAACAAACATTAAGTAAACAAGACATTAAGAGATTCCCCATTCTTAATACTCATTTAACTTAAACGATTTTCAAAACAAACATTAAGTAAACAAGACATTAAGAGATTCCCCATTCTTAATACTCATTTAACTTAAACGATTTTCAAAACAAACATTAAGTAAACAAGACATTAAGAGATTCCCCATTCTTAATACTCATTTAACTTAAACGATTTTCAAAACAAACATTAAGTAAACAAGACATTAAAAGATTCCCCATTCTTAATACTCATTTAACTTAAACGATTTTCAAAACAAACATTAAGTAAACAAGACATTAAAAGATTCCCCATTCTTAATACTCATTTAACTTAAACGATTTTCAAAACAAACATTAAGTAAACAAGACATTAAGAGATTCCCCATTCTTAATACTCGTTTAACTCTAATGGTTTTCAAATTCCACACAAAACAAACTCAAACATATTATCAAATTCAATCCACGATTCACACCAAAACACATCAATTCATTTCTCCACAAAATCCAACCATACACACATCAAATTTCATAAGCATGAATTATGAACACGTCAAACTTCATTTACTCAAATTCATACACCAATGGGTTAAATTCATTTTCCGCGAAACATTCATCAATATCACCAAAACCTTTCTTTTTCCTTCCTTTCTATTTCTTTTCTTTCTATTTCCTTCTCTTTTCCCTCCACACAAACATATATATATATATATATATATATATATATGTATTTATAAATATTAATTAATTACTTTTAACAAATATCTCCAAATATCTAGATATTTATTAAAATTACCATTTCACCCATAAGACATTAAATTCTTCGTAAAGGATTCACCGTACTCAATTTAATTTATTTATCGACGAGTAATTTTAATCGGCATCAAATATCTTTTTGGTCATATAAACTCCAAAATATTAATAACTTTGGCTAAAAAGCCTCCGAGTTCAATACCAAAATACACTAAAATACAAAAAGTATACTTTAAAATTATGGGTCTTACAGTTTGGGTCTTGATTTGTTAGTTCTGAAATGCTTATTGTCTTTACATGTTTTCAACATAGGACAAGTTCTTTTTACTTCTTTAAATATTAAGAACAAAAAATATTGGCTTTCTTGATTTTATGGTCTTCCTCTATTTCTTGAAACCCAATTCCATTTCTATTGTTTATACTAACACTTTAGATCATAGAATCTTATTTGGTTATGTGTATGTCATCTGCAACAAATTATTGAAATATTTTTTTCATACTTCAAAGTTACAATTAGTTGTCTCTGCTATTTTAGAATCTTCTTTGCTTCTGTCTATGTCATCTGCAAAAAAAAATTATTGCAATGTTTTTTCATACTTAATAGAATTGCAATAAGTTGTCTTTGATGATTTTGAAACATCGTTCTTCATAGTCTAATTCTCCCTTTTATATTTTCTAAATTATTTTCAAGGGTTTGATATTCCTCTATTAAGATACAATGTATCTTCCTTAGGTTTTTAAGTTTCGAAGACATTTTATGACTCTTACTTAAAAATTCATTTAGCATTGTGATTAATTCATTACGAGTAAGATTAGAAAGTACCTCAATCTTTTCTTCTTCCTCTATTAATTTACTATTAGAGTTAGAGTACATGTTGGCCATTAGAGCCATGCTTGTCTGCTCTTCATCATCGTTTGATAAGTTATCAAAGTAGTCTCATGTTGCCATTAGACTTTTCTTTTTCTCTCTGAAGTCTTTCTGTTTTACACTTCCTTTCTCAAGCTTTGGACATTCTAATTTGAAGTGTTTTGCCTCTTTGCACTCGTAATAGACGATTTGTTTCTTTTTTTATTTCTCTTTTTATTATTTGGTATCTCTTGAGTGTCTAAAATACTTCTTGAAATAAGGTTTCTTCCTTTTATTCCCCATACATCGAACTCTCTTAGAGAGAAAGGACAACTTTTCATTGTCTAAATCCTTACTTTGATAATAGTCACTTTCTTGTGATTCCTCTTCAGCTTGTAGAGCCTTAGAATCAACTTTCTTACCCTTAGACTTTAAGGCAAGATATTTTGATTGTTTCTTTGACTCGTCTTCGTTCAACTTAATTTCATGATATCTGAGTGAATCCATAAGCTCTTCTATGGTAAGTGTGTTAAGATCTTTAGCTTCTTGATAACTGTGACCATCAATCTCCATTTTCTTAGAAGACTCCTCATAATCTTTTTGACATGATCGTTGGTTGTATAGTTCTTGTTGAGAACTTTCAACCCAGATACTAAAGTTTGAAATCTGGAAAACATATTCTCAATATCTTTATCTTCTTTCATCTGAAATAATTCATACTTTCTTGCAAGCAAATTTGTTTTAGATTCTTGCACTTGCTTATTTCCTTCATATTTGAGGTATAAAAAATCAAACTCTTTGAAGGTAATGACATTTATCATAAAGTTTTTGGCTTTATGATGTAGCTTGTACTACTTCTTTTGGTCAACATCTAAATTCATAAGTTAGTAAGACAATTTAGAAAGTTAAAAATCACATGAAAACAGTTTTTAATTAATTTCAAAGTGTGTCAATTCATTATGAAGATGCTACAAATTTTATGCACGCCAAAACAACATGCAACAAAAGATTACGCATGCTAAAACTCTTTTTCATGAGCTCTTTCTAATTCAAGTAGCATTTGCAAGAGATTGAAAATGAGAGTCAACAAAGACATACATATATCATCTAATCTAGACTAAGCTAATTTTGACATCACTCAGAAAATTAAGTCTAAACTAACTAGGAGGCTCTTACAAAGTTACAAATAATCCTTATTAAGATCTACCGACATTCTTAGAAATTCTAGAGTTCAGCTTACTTAGTCCAATGGAAGGAAATGCTTTTGATCATACCTCTCAAAGATTAGATAGACTTGTTTGCAACCATGTTTGGCTTGATTCTTGGTGCTTGGTATAATTTACTTAAAAATCATTTTGATCATTACCTTATTTTGATAACTGTATCTTCTGAATTTAATACCCATCCTTCTTCTTTTAAATTAACAAAAAAAAAAAAAAAGATTCCACACGATGATTGTAGTAAGAGAGTTATTGAGGAGCATTTTGAATCAGAACATATTTGGTTGTGCGATGTTTATTCTTGCTCAAAAGCTTAAATCTCTTAAACCGATTCTTAGACATTGGAACAACGAAATTATTGGCGATATGCAAGGTAATGTTGATCATGTTATGGCTTTGTGGATTATACTCAAACTAAGATTAATAATCTTGGCTATTCTCATGAGCTAGATATCGAAGAAACGAATGATTAAAAAGTCTTGGATAGAGCATTGGATTTTCAACATCAATATACTGGCACGAAAAACTAGTGTGACGTGGGTTAAAGATCGATGATAAGAACAATTATTTTCAAAAAATTGCAAAAATTAAGCAGGTTTCTCAAGGTATCACTAGGCTTGTTGATTGTGATCACATTTTTGAAAGTATGGAGGACATTGAGCATTATGTTATCTTATATTACAAAGGCCTCTTTGTCTCTCACTCTATGAGTCAAAGATTTGATATTATTAGTAGTAACATTCCCTCTATAATTACTAAAGTCACAACAAGAAAACAAGCTTTTTGTGAGGGCTTTTACCCTCACAAATGGCTATAATCAGCCACAAATGTGACTTTTGTGAGGGCTTTTGGCAGCCACAAAGAAGCTGGTCACAAAATTTTGTGAGGGCTTTTGCAGCCACAAAGTGCTAGAAACAGATTGACATTTGTGAGGGCTTTTGCAGCCACAAA
>NC_021162.2:33465072-33472620 GCF_000331145.2 Cicer arietinum | reverse complement strand
AAAAAAATCAAATTATATAAAATATACTAAATAAATAATACTCAAATGTTATAAGAGATAAAATTTACTATCAATCCATATTTTTAACATACATAAATATCTTTTTCTCACATGCCATTCGTGAACTTTAAAAGTCACATTTAATATATGAAGAATAGATAGAAAGTTCTCATGATACATATTTAATGTAGTCTTACAAAAAGAAACTTTTTAATATATGTACAAAAAACTAGTCAAAAAATACTACATAGATTAAGAGTTGATAGAATTAAAAGTAATATAAAAAGATACACAATCGATTTATATAACATGTAAAATTGATTTTTTTAATTGATATTATATCCAACACCAAGTCGTCGTTGCAAATTTGAACTTTAAAAAAAAAAAAAAAATGACAAATAACGACTTTTAATTATGATAAAAAATAGAGTAATTTAATAAATAATTTTTAAAATGAAAATCTGGATAATTTTATTGAAATTTGGGTTATCTAAAAAAAACCTATATACAAAGTAATTTATGTTAATGACTTTCAAAAAAGACATGCAGTCTCCCTGTGAATTAGATACATTCGAGACTAATTACCTCATTGTGAACTAAGAACAATTACAAAGTATTTTATACCCATCACAGTGCAAACCAAGTACTTATTAGAAATATAGTGAAACACTAGACAGAGAGGATTACTAACAGTTTGAAAGTGACATTGATAATAATTAATGTCGGGTAATTTATGTAGGATTTGAGTCGACAAGACTAAATTACTAGATAAAATCATCATTATTAGAACCGAACAAACTTTACCTAGAAATTGAGAGCAGGTGAAATGTGTAGGAATTGTAGGAGGTTTTTCTTATTTATTTTGCTTTTTGCTTTATTGATTATGATGTCCCATTGGACATGTCCGTTACTGTTGTTTGACATCAACGCGTGGGAATTATAGTTTCACATGAAATTTTTTTATGGGCAAAGCAATTTAAGTGATATTGGATCACACACTTCTTGTGTTGCTCTCTTTACAACCTAGCAATAATAGTTGATGGTGTCCTATTAACAATAGTAATATAACAAGCATGAAAAGTGGTTCACCTTCACTAATAGTACTAATTAACCTAACATCCTATTTTTATTTATGTTGCCCATGGTCCATGTTACCTTAAAATATAAGCAAAAAAAGGTTTGAGGATTCTCCTCAGCACATTCATATTTAAATCTATCATTCCTTCAATAAATGTGAAAATATAATTATATCTTTTATAAAACTTTTAACTTTTTTAACTTCTTATTTTTTCACCCCTATTTTTAAAATATTCAAAGTTTCGAAATCATAATTTTTAGAATTTTCGAAACTTTTGAACAATTCAAAATTTTTCATATTTAGAGAATTTCGAAACTTTTTATAATTGGAAACTTTTGAAACTTTCCAAATTTTTAAAATATAATCTTTAACTTTCCAAATTTTCGAAATGTAATTCTTATTTTGAAAATTTATATTTTCATGTGTCTTGAAGGGTTGACATGTTTAGGTGTGGGGATACATGATATAATCTTCAAAAAAAAATTATATATTGAATGTAATTTTAGACTAAATAAATACATTACTTTTTTAATATTTTTTATTTTAAATTAGATATATAAAGTGAATGCACGATAATTGTCGGAACTAAGGTACCGTTATCAAGCTTTTTCTAATTATGTCATTAATATGAAATATAATTGATTTTATTGAAAATTAATTTTTATTGAAGAACTTGTTTAGTCACTTTTAATGAAATTTCCTTTATCAATCACATCTTTTTATTCACAATTTTGAAACTCGAAGACATAAAATTGAGAATGAATGATGTGAGCTTGTGATCAAACATCATGATTCGTGACAAAGATGTACAGCTAGTAATTTTAAATTATCACTATGATTATAAGCTATGATAGAGGAAACACTAAATATTGCTCACTATAGATAGAGCAAATCATCATTTTCATACATCAAACTTATATAGTTTGTCTTTCAAGAAAATAAAAATAAAAAGTAAATTATAACTTTTTTTATATCTGCATTCTTAGTCCTTCTTGACGTAGTTGTCAAATCTGTCTCTTTACTCTTTGGCCTTTTGTCAAAACAGATTATGAGGAACCAACAGGATGAGTGTGACAAAAATTTGAAGACTAACTATTTATATTTTTCATTTAATTAAAAGACAAGTGTAAGTTTAAGGATAAAATAAACTCAAAAATTCAGTAGTGGAACTTAACCTTGAGTAAAAAAACGTTATTTCCTTAAACCTCAGATTTTCTTCATCCATCAAAGATAAAATAATTTAAAGCTATTTTTTGTTTGAAATTATTTCTTATAAATCCACTTATCTTTCTTTTTACTAAATAAATAGATTCTATATATATTTAATTTTTTTTTTATATTTTCGTTGAGATTTGGTTATTTGAATATGACACTATTTTATTCATTATCTTAACACGATGTTGTTTGATTTTTCATCTTTAATATGATTTTTTATTTATTTGCAATCTTGTTTGAGCATCCTTTAAACAAAAGTGCTCAATCATCTTTTAAAATTTTTCCATTTGTTAGTTTCAAAACTCTAATAAAATTTGAGATTTGTTTAAAGCAATCTATAAATTGCCTTTTCCGTCTAGTAATACTTTCTCGGTTTAAATTGCCTTAATACACATGTATATATATAGGGACTCTTGTCTATTTTTTCTATTCATGATTATAGACATATTTTTACCATTGTTGATGATTGCATTAAACATGTTTGATGGCAGTTATTAGCATTATTCTATAAAAAATAAGTCTAAAACTAGAAAGTTCCACTACAAATTTTTTTTGACTTATAATGACTGGCAAAAAATCGTCAATAAGGATATAAAATTCATAGGTGTAAGAAGTAAAAAATATATCAACGAGATTTTTATTTATTGTCTATAATCAATATATATCTACAGTATTTTACCGTCACTATATTAACGTTTGTCTATCGGACAAAACTAAGAGTTTTACCTATGAGTTTTGTTTTGTGGACATAGAAATTAATTTGTGTAACTTTATAAATTATGCACCTACATTTTGTCCTCGTCACTATTCAGTTTAGCGACACTTCTATTCGGTAGGTATAGATTTTGACATCAATTTGATATTTAGTAAATACACAATAATATATATATATATATATATATATATGAATCAAAATAAAATAAAAATTCAATATCATATATTCAAAATTAACATAAAGTCTTATAAACATATATGGAATTGACAATAGCTAAACTATTTTTAAATGAAAGTACTTTAGAATATTTATAGAAAATATTATCTTACTAACATAACAAAATCTTATATAGCAATTTTAAAAAATTAAAAATCACGTCAAAGCAATAAAAACAACTTCATTTTCATCAACAAAATAACCTATATTGTCAAAACTTCATCTTCATCAATAAAATAGTTTTTAATCTTCAACAAAATAACCTAATTATCAAAACTTCATCTTCATCAACAAAATAACTTTTAATCTTCAACAAAATAATCTAATTGCCAAAACTTCATATTGATCAACAAAATAGCTTTTAATCTTCACCTACAAACAATAATAAAAAAAATATAGACTATTCAAACGTAAAAAATAAAGAAAATAATAAATTTAGTGATAATTAATTAAAAGCAAAACTAAATATCATTTTCATTATCTTCATTGTTGTCTGAACTAGAGGAGAAATTCAAATGATTAGGAGGTACTAGAATACAAATCAAATTGTATGTTACCTATGAAGATCAATAAAAAAAAATCATGTACACATCGCGCAGCTTTGATTATGTCATTCACATCTTCTCTAGAAAATCTATTTTGAATTAAGGTCATAACATTTACTAACATACAATCATTCATGTAGCCTTTTCATTGACATTTGATATATTTTATGAGTACGAGTTTCAACGTAAATCTCTTCATGTCAGGTACCACTCATTTGTCCTTTTTTTTCTAAACTCCAACAAATAAGTTAAATGTATTTTGTTTTTTAATACAATTCACCATGTGAAAAGTACAAATCAACAAAACTTTTTCATCCATAAATTTTAGGAAACTTTTTTATCCATACAACGGATATCTTGGAAGTTGAAGTTGCGTGCTTAACATGAGAAGAGAGGGAATCAATACCCATTCAAGTCTATGAGTGGTTATTTTCTTGTCTAAGAATTTTTCCAACCAACTACCAAACCAGAACATACATTAATTATATAATAATTGCAAGTTAGTTGCAAATTGGATTATAATGATGCATCTTACATTGCAAAAATATGTCAACATTTAGTATTTACAAGTCATAGCAAAAAAACATAAAATAGATTATTTGTATTTAGTACAAAATGAATCAAACCAGAGCAAACATCAAAACAAAATAATACAGTATTCTTCAGCAATATTTGTTCAGAAAGTTTGAGATAATAATGTATATTCAACAAAATAATAAACATCAAACTAAATAACAATCTAAAAGTTGAGTTAACAATAATCTAGAACTGTAAGCACATTCCATCTACTCCTCGTAGAACCCAACCAATACCTCATAGAACCCACACAATAATCAAAGTTTCAACCAGAACCACCTTCCAACAGCTTCACCAAACCATGGAGAGAGAGAAAATCAAACAAATAGTCAAATAAACAAAATGAAAATCTTCATAACTTTATTTCCCTTGGCCTACATCTCTCTCAAAAACTTTAAGAATGAACTACATTCACTTTTCATACAATTAGTAAAAATCACATAAACAAAACAAATAAATAGAAGGGAAAAGGGAACCCATCTGAGACCGCCGAAGGTGGATGAAGGTGATTGGAGTGATTGAGTGGGACTGATGATGAGACTTGTGGTGGGTGAGGCGAGACGAGGCTCGTTCATGGAAAATAGAGTTAAGTGGCAATAATTTTTTTACTAATCCAATTACCTATACTCATGGTCATTGCAAATCTAAATGTGTATGTTACTTATACCTACGGTCTTAATTGACCATCACTAAAAACATAAGTAGATATATGGTAATTTTCTTGCGGTGTTCATGCATGACTTTGTTGTTCTCGTTAAAATTAAAACTCCATTCAACAAAACTATTAATTTGATTAGGTCTAATAATGATAGTGAATTTATGTACCCTGAATTTTATGTCAAATATGAAACAATTCATCAAATCTTTTGTGTTGAAACTTCAAGTTTAACTCTTTGAACTTCTTCTTTATTTTTTCTTCTAAATGATGGATGTTATTTTTATATATTAAGTTTTAGACAGTTAATTCTAGAAAAATTATACTCCATCCTCTACGATTACACTCTTATCCCACAAATCATCTAAAAATTTACATTTATCCTTGATTTAAAATAAAATAAAAAATTATTCTACCCCACACAAAATTTCAAAAATATTTTGAAAAATTCAAGGAATTAAAATTAAATTATTTTGAATTGATCAATCTATTAGTATATTTGGTAATATAAGAGAAAATAAAAACTGCAAAAAAAAAATTTAAAACCTAAAACTTAGGGCTTGTTTGATTCACATCCCAAAAACTCTATTTTAATATTTTAAAATTTAAAAACTAAAAAAACTTATTTGGATTACTTGTTTTTAAAAGTTGTTTTGTAAAATTATTTTTAATATCATACTTTTTAAAACTAAAAAACAAACACTACAAGAAAAACATCATTTTGTGGCCAACTTTATAAATATTTTGTGGCCGAATAAAACTCTCACAAATTAGTGACCGAAAAAGCCCTCACAAATGTCAAAATTGAAATTGGTCTTTATTTGTGGCTGAAAAAGCCCTCACAAATTTTTAAATATTTAACTTGATTTTGTGGCTGCCTAAGCCCTCACAAAATCACAATGTTGTGATTTTGTGAGGGCTTAGGCAGCCACAAATTCCAGTTAAATATTTAAAAATTTGTGAGGGCTTTTTCAGCCACAAATAAAGACCAATTTCAATTTTGACATTTGTGAGGGCTTTTTCGGTCACTAATTTGTGAGGGTTTTATTCGGCCACAAAATATTTATAAAGTTGGCCACAAAATGGTGTTTTTCTTGTAGTGAGTAGACAACGCAACGCTCACCAGGATGCCTTCCTTTGAGGAGGTGAAAGTGTTGCTATTAGCTTGGATGGTTCTTTATCTCTTGGTTTCGATGGCTATGGCGGTTGTTTTTTTTCCAATCTTACAAGGACATATTTGGCAGGGATATTTTTAATTCAGTTAAGCAATTATTCTTTGATGGGTGGATTTTTCCTAACTTGAATTCCAATAGGGTAATTCTTACTCCTAAATTAGACCTATTGTTTTGGCTAACTTCTAATTCCAGTTAATCACTAAAGTCATTGCTGACAGAGTTGCTATTAGTGCTCCCAAAATCATTTTTGAAAACCAAAGTTGTGTCTGTATTATCTCTCATGCCACAAACCTTTTAGACAAAACGTCTCTTGATGGTAACTTAGCTCTCAAGATGAAAAATAAAAAAACAATATGGCTTTTGATACTTTGAATTGGGACTTTCTTAGTTCTTAAAATTGTTGGCTTCAGTGACAGTTGATGTCAATAGATCAACACAATCCTTCAATATGTGAAGCTGACTTTTGTTTTTAATGTTAGTTCGGTAGGGTTCTATAACTTCACCAGAGGGGTGAGGCAAGGGGTCATGTAACACCTTAAACTCTAAATTAAAATATAAAAAAATGCATTAATTTGGAAAACAATTCACAGCGATTTCAAAATAGTGTGCACAAATGTTCTTTTAAATTATAAGGCTCAGTACGCCACATTTACACTTACATAAAAATTCTAAATTAAAAATCCTTTAATATCGAATATAGCTGATGAGGTTTTTTAAACAAATATTTCTGACATCAAAACATGTTCCATACTTAGAAATAATTAATTTTCATCTCTAAATAAAAGATACCAATATTGATCGATAGAGTTTACAAAACATAAATTAGTTCGAAATTTGATTAACAAAATACAGCAAATGACTCACGCCTAATATCACCTATTAGAGCATGGATCACCAATCAATAACATGAAATAACTGCGTTTTCGCAAATGTGCGCACACAAACAACGAATAGTGTGACCTTCAAAAACATGTAATATTATAAAATAATTTAGGAGAAAACGTAAAACATCAACTCAATATCGTATCATGAAATGAATCATATGTATATACATAATCATGAAATGAATCAATCGCATATTAATTCATATGATCAAGCAATATCGTTATAAACATGAAATGAATAAATCCCATATTTTTAAGTGAATTAACCATCAAGGCCACTTAGAATCATGATTAAGCACAAATGATTAAAAGAAGTAAAACAACATCAAGAACCATAATAAGATCCATCTCCAAACTGATGGCCTATGAAACAAGTACAACTATGACAACAAGGATAAAGAGGACATTGACGGTGCATCTCTACAGAAAGACAACTTGCATACAAAGTAGACAAAACTGACATCAAACAGTTGTCAAATGATTTAGTCT
>NC_021162.2:33458661-33465058 GCF_000331145.2 Cicer arietinum | reverse complement strand
AGGAATGTTCTTGATAAGATAGAACACATGTCTATTAAAAGATAAATTTTAACAGCTAGATTATTAACGGCTACATGAGTTGTCATCAACCTTCATCGACCTATAAAAGGAATCTCAAGGTCAATATAACTGCAAGAGTTTCAAGTGCAAGTAATTAATCACTTAAACAATCATATTTGAGAAATCAAAGTTCTTCAATCAAGAAAAAGCTCTAGTTCTCTTTCACTAGATTCAAGGATCCTTTTACTGAGTTTTTCTGCTGAAAATCAAACTCAAACAAGAGTTTAGTAGATTCTGATCCATCAACCTTCTTTCAATATTTCATTTGAAACTCAAGACTATATTCTTAAAGATAGTTTGAGTGGTTTGTAAAAATTATTTTTGTGATTAAAAATCGTAAAAACCCTATATTGACTAAAAGGTAATTGTAAGAAGCAAGAACATTCTTGTTCAAGCATATTAGTGGAGAAGTTCACAAATTGGGAGGACTGTACGTAGCCCACCTTGAGTAAACCAGGATACATTAATTTGTGATTCTCTTCTCCTTATCCTTAATTATTTTTCACTCACTACCACATATCACATAGAAATAATTTCCTTAATTTCACTAACCAATATTGGTATGTTTTTTTTTGTTTCTGAAACCAAGATTATTCTTGAGTTAATTTTAAATTAAAATCAAGAATTAAGTTTTAAGGGAATCACAATTCAAACCTTCCCTTCCTTGTGATTAACATTGTTACTTCACACAAGCCATCAAGTAAGCATTATCATTTCATATTTTCGTACTCATACTTTACCTTCCAATCAATCATCACATTTTACTTCAAACAATATCAAGGATATCTATAAACAAACATAGTACAAAATATTAGAACCAAGATGGTTTTGGAGAACAATTATTTACTAGTTTTGTTGCTAACAAAAGGAAGTTTGTGAGAACAATTTAATGTACTAATGTTCTAAATTAAGTGTGCAAAAAAATAGAACAAATAGGTACATTCCATACCCAAGAACATAATCAGAGGGAAAAAAACAGGGAAACAACATAATCAGAAGATAAAAATAAAAATAATTTTTTTTAGAGTAAACGACATAAACAAAGGATATGCATTGATTAGAGGATACACAATTATCAGAGGAAACACACTGATCAAAGGAACACACAAAGATCAGAGGACATGCAATCATATGAGGAAACACACAGATCAAAGGATATGCAATGATCAAATGAAACACATTGTTTAGAAGATAATGCAATGAATATATGAAACAACACAATCAGAGGGAGCGCATCCTTTGCTGGTTCTGAAGCTCTATGTCTGATAAACTCGCTCTGACTCTGATATATAACATATTATGATAAGTTGTCTCGTTCTCTGAAATTAAATCAACACAAGCAGATTATTGACTTTGCCTCTAATATTTACACATTAACATCTGACTCTACTTCATATATTGACATACTCCAATCTAACTCTGATACTTATGGCTTTGCTTATGATATTCACACATTCTACACTAACTCTAATTATCATATTCTAACATTAACAAAATCAATGTCTTTGAGAAAAGTCAATACCTCTAACAAAAGTCAACGACTCTAACAAAAATTGAACGCCTCTAAAAAAGTCAATGTCTCTAATGAAGGTCAACAATTCTGAAAATTGTGTATGACTTGGAAGATGTGATTTTGATAAAATCTAGAAAATTCCAAATCAAATTCTAAAATAGGAAAAGTTTACCTTTGATCCTGATACCTACAAATTTGTCTCTGATAGTGATCATGGAAGAAGTAAAAACACCAAAAAAAAAAGTCTTGGAAAAATACAAAGAATGTTTCAATCGGTTACCTACCAAATTGCACCTAATGGAAATATTGGCTAAGTATTTTTTAATTGGCATAAACAATTTACAAATTTATTATCATTAACAATGGTAATAACAAATTCGAAATCGACAGTAACGGTCAAAAGTTAAAAGAGCAAGCATTGCACCGATTCAAACACATCAATTCATAACTGAACAAAATTGAAACAAGACAATGTTTCAATTCAATACAGAAGCAAGACATATGTTCCAAAATTGAGTATATAAGAGATTACCCTTTATTTTATCAAGCACAAAACTGCACAAAACCACACGACAACAACAACATACCAGAACTACAATTGAATAATTTTACAACAATTTTCACAAACTACTTTGCATAAAATATTGAGAAAATTTTATTTGTCACAAAACCATTGAACAACTCCTTCACACGATGAAGTTTGATCAAGAACACATTGATACAAAATCACTTTGATCTCAATAATAAGAACATACAATAAGCTTTGATCAAAATTAGATCAACAACATCAAATACTTTTGAAGAAATACTTGACTTGGAACTTTGAAGAACATTTATACAAACAATATTGATCCTACTTTGAACATCAAATATTTTGATCAACATCAAATACTTAGAACAAATTCAAACATGATTATTGTTTGAACATTAAGCATTTGTACAAACATATATTTATCTAAGTGCTAGATAATGTCAGACACATACATATCCTCTCATTGAGAATCAAAGACAAACCAAATAAACACTTGTAATTTGGCCCATTAGTGACTGTTGTATTTGCCTCAATGTGTTGCAGTTGCAACCAGTAGGGTTGGTAGACTTAACTGGGTGAGGTTAAGTGGTTTTTATAATTCAGGTTGAATTACTAGAAGAAGTCATTCATGTGAAGGTACTAGACGTAGCCAACCATGTTGATTGTGAACCATTATCAAATTCCTTGTGTGTTCATATTTTTTAGCTTTGCTTTTATTTTCTAAATTGCCTTAATCACCAAGAGACAATTAAAATTTAAAAGTTTCTTTAATAAACCATAACAGGATGGAAACCCATCTCTCTTGTGTTATTGAAACTTCACAAAATACATCAAATGCATAATTTAAAAATAATTTAATTAGCACACATTCATCAAAATTAAATCAAATTCATGTTTTAACCTAACTATGTCCAAGTATTCTCATTAGTCAATTATTACTCAAAGGGCTTTAGCCTTACGCAGCGAGTCCCGGATGAATTTTGATAAATTTGGCTTTCCTATTCATCTCACGTATTTTACACTCATGAATTCGGACGCACTTTCACCCCATACCTTAGTTTGACGCTTTTGTATGATATAAAGATAAAAATAAAAAAAATAAAAAAAATAAAGATAAAAAAAATGTTCAACAACAGTGGCAGATTAGCAGCGTACAACGAACAAGTACAAAAACATCCACACAATCGAAGATCCAACGAAACATGGCTCATAATAGACGTGAAGCCTAAAAGTAAGTGTTACATAATTAATAAAAATATTAGGAGCAAAAATGTATTCAAAAAGTCATAAAATAAATTATCGGAAAATGCTTCACCGGCGCATCGGAGCACCAACATAATTGAACATCAACTTCACCGAAAAACGCAAATAAGTGTTGGAAAAACTACAGATGATTATCTCAATAATGTGAAATATTTTTTCCCCCACCTGTGTAGATAAATGGCCAAACAGCAAATACAATTCAATAGAGTAACAATAATTGACATAAAATTAAATACGAGACAAACATAATTTTTAACATGGAAAACTTTCCTCAAATTGAGAAAATAAAAATTATGGGACTTAGTAAAGTAAAAAACTTCGACTATAATAAGTAATGGGTAAAACAGAGTCTTCCTGGTAGCACTAAGGAACATCAATCAACAATAGACACCACCAAATGGTGGAAACCAAACATATAACAAACAACCTTTGACTATAGTGGGTATTCCAAAGTAACTCTTGGAGAAGGTAAAACTAATAACATTATATATTAAAAGAAAAACTTAGTGGTAGAAATAATATACTTAAATTATAGATCAATCGGAACAAGTTTACTACACACCTATTACCACCACCAAAATTTTATTTTCTTTTTCTTCCTCTCTTATTATTGTCGTCGACTTCTTTTCTTTTTCTTCTTTTTTTGTTATTTTGTGGCCCTGCTTTCTTTTCTTTTACTTAGGGAAAAATCTATTTCCTTTTTTTTCTTCACATGAGCCAAGTCCAATAAATCACCTCATTCCTTTTATTTATTTATTTATTTATTTATTTATTTTATTTCTTTAGTAATAATAATAATAATAATAATAATAATAATAATAATAATAATAATAATAATAATAATAATAATAATAATAATAATAATAATAATAATAATAATAATAATAATAATAATAATAATAATAATAATAATAATAATAATAATAATAATAATAATAATAATAATAATAATAATAATAATAATAATAATAATAATAATAATAATAATAATAATAATAATAATAATAATAATAATAATAATAATAATAATAATAATAATAATACTTGTAAAATTTGTGGGTTCCACTTGGGGAGTGATTTCACCCAATAAATCTCCCCTCGCTACTCAAGTGGGAAGGTATTGCTCAACCATATTGGTCTTTTTTATACATAATATCATCTTTGACACAGGCAAGACTTTCGTCGTCATATCTCAACCATTTTCATAAGTATGAATCTTTTCAATTGTGAATGACTTCATTTTCAGTGCATCTTGTATCCAATGGTATCACACCTCAATATGTTTTGATTGTGCATGAAAATTCATATTCTTGCTGAGATGGGCCGCACTCTAACTATCACAAAATATCACAATCTTGTCTTGCTTGAGGACTAAATCATATAGGAATTTCTTCATCTGTAAGAGTTTTTTTTAGCTTCAATTGATGCAATGTACTCAGCTTTAGTAATGGATAAAGCAACCCACTTTTGTAACCTTGATTGCCAAGACACACTTCCCCTACAAACTTCATCATATAACCAGGTAGCCATCCAACACAGGTTCACCACCTCCATAGCATAATCACACTTTGGAATTGCCTTTGAGGTATCTGAGAATCCACTTCACTGATTGCCAATGATCTTTACCAATATGAGAAAGAAACCGATTGACAACTCCAATTGCATAAGCAATATTTGGCCTTGATGCCCCAATTAAAATTATTCGTCGATAAATAAATTAGATTAAGTACGGTGAATCTTTTGTCAAAGAATAATTTATTTATGTTACGAAGAATTTAATACCCACCAGTTTTGTTAAAAACATTTCGGGTTGCTGAAAATTTTATATGTCAATTGAGTTGCGACGAGAGTAGATATTTTTAATCAAAAGGGTTTGAGAAGTGATCGGAGGTGATGTGGAAATGATGATTTTTATAAATGTAAAATATCTAGATATTTAGATATTGGTTTGGTTTAATTAATATATATATATATATATATGAGAAAAGAAAAGGAAAAGAAAGAAAAAAACAGAAGAAATATATAGATATATATATATATATATATATATATATATATGAGAAAAGAAAAGAAAAAGAAAGAAAAAAAACAAAAGAAAGAAAAGGAAAAGAAAGAAAACACGAAACTTTTCTTCTTCTCCCTGCATCGCGCTACCTCCATCTTTTCTTCCTTCTCCCTTCTTTTTCGTTTGCTTCCTTTTCCTTCAAGAAAAGAAACCCAAGGCTTGGTGGGTGAGAAAGCAAGAATTTCTAAGCTTCATTCTTCTTCTTTGATTCGAAAACGAAGAAACACGGTGTTAGGGGTTTTCAAAACCGTTAAACACAAACCTCTATATTTCTTCTAGAAGGGAAAGTTGTTCATATTCCCGCTACGGTGCTAGTGAGTCAACTTTGGAAGTGACGACGCGAGCAGAGATTTTATCGGAATTAATCATGGTATCATAATCGCTCGTTAAAGCAGCCGTTAAAGTAAGAACTCCTTCCAAACTTTTTAGCTTGCATATAGGATACTATATGTGTATTTATGGAGTTGGAATTTGGTGAAATAGATGTGTGATTTTGTGGAAAAGGAATTTAATTCATTTATGTGTGTTTTGTGGAAATTAAATTTGATGTGTTTGAGTTGTTGTTTGTGAAAATTAATTTGGCGTGATTTATATTTGAAAGTGTGGAAATATTTAGTTGATTGATGATTGAGATTGGTGTGGTTTTTGTGGAATTTGAATTGATCTAATTTAATGTGGATATGTGGATTAAATTTGATGTGTGGTGGTGGAAAATATATGTTTGAGTATGCCCTGTGTTGAATTTGAAAATCATTAGTGTTAAATGAGTATTAAAAATGGGGAATCTTTTAATATATGCATTTACTTAATGATTGTTGTGAAAAGAGACAGAGTATGCTCATGCATTTCATAATACATGGTGACCGCGATGGTGCCATGGTGATAGTGGTGACCGTGATGGGCCACGAGATGATGTCATGTGATTTGTTGGTTCATCTTATCCTTGTGGGGATTTTCGCGTCGT
>NC_021162.2:33449414-33458637 GCF_000331145.2 Cicer arietinum | reverse complement strand
TTTCGTGTCGTGTAATAGACTGAACATTTTTGTAAATCGTGCTGACCTGTGATAGGTGGCACCTCGGTAAACAATACTGGTCTGTGATAGGCGGTACGTTTACGATTTATGTTTTTTTTTTGTAAATCGTGTTGACCCGTGATATGTGCTACCTCGGTAAACAGTACTAGTTTGTGATAGGCGGTACGTTTATGATTTATGCTTTTTAGAAAATCGTGTTGACTCGTGATAGGTGGCACCTCGGTAATTAGTACTGGCCTGTGATAGGCGGAACAATTATTATTTATGCCCCTTCGAGGAGGGTTTTGGTTCGGATTCTGGAATTCATGCATTTTGGCATATACGCATTGCATTAGGGTGCTTGGCACGCGAGTCATGTTTGATATACTGTGATGATTGCATAGGTATACTCAGTTGAGGTTGTGATTGCGCCGAAATTGATAAGTGTGATCGTTTGGATTTGTTTGTAAGTGTTGGATGATTTCAAAACTGAAAATCTGCATTTTTCACAGTTGTATTCGAATACGACATGACTGTATTCGAATACGACAGCACAGAGTTTGCTACTGACTTAGGATTTCATACTTGTATTCAAATACGACAGGATTATATTCAAATACGTGTAATCGAATACGACAGGATTGTATTCGGATACGACAGGATGATTTTGCTACGAACATACAAAATAACATTGTATTCGAATACAAGGATGTTGTATTCGAATACAGTTGTGCTGATTTTGCTACTGACTTATGAAATAGCACTGTATTCAAATACAAGGATGTTGTATTCGAATACGACAGTGCGGTTTTGTTAAAAGCTTCATTTTTCAACTTGTTTATGCATGTTTGACATATGAAAATCCTTTCAAGGAGTATGATAAGATGAAAGGTTATTTTGTGCATTTAAAATTTAAATGCTAAGTAATATTTGTTAATTTTGGTTGGTGACCTTTACAATTATTGTGGAAATTTGGGTTTTGCCCTCAGATGAGAACCAGGGTCGTTCTACCGGGTAGTACCCTAGAGATGGACACGTAGTTAGACATACATGATTGGTGTTGTGACAGAAGGATCTTGCGAGGCGCGTGGAGATGACCCGGGTTGTATAATTTTTTGTAGCATGATCAGATTAGATGGTTGTATAGGAGATAGATGTCTTTCTTTCGTGGATGTATTTATTTCAATTTGGAAGATTGTACCTATACCTCGTATTGTCATCTAGACTTTTATTTTGATGGGTCCATGTACCACTTTTGATGTGACGTGGAGGAGGTAAAATTCTTGGGGTAGTGTTTTTGTACAGGTGTTTGCCGAGAATACCCCAGGGGTATGAGTTATGTCTGAAAGGCCTCATAGCCCCGGTGTATTTTGATGTTTAAATACTTTGGATTTTTATTTCAAAAACTATTTCTGCTGCTTGTAAATATTTGTTGACTTTTGTCGTTATGTTACGACTTAAATATTTTATCCAAAAGTATTTCTTTCTTAATTCCTTTATTGTTGAAATTCGATTCTTTTGTTTTGAAAAAAAAAAACAAGCTGTTAAATTTTTTGTTGCAAAATTTCTTGTCCTTAAATAAGTGATTTTCTCTTGTGTTATTAGTCCTTCTTCATACTTGGGTTGTTGTTGTTATTTTAAATAAAAAGAGTAACACAAACTCCTTCATTTTTTCTTCAAAGCCGTGAAGACCTTTGAGTGGGAAGGAGATGTTTTCTATTTTTATTTTTATTCATTTTGTTTGTTACTTTATTTAAATGTTGAATTATAAGTGTTAGTAACTTGAATAACAAAAAAATTAAACCAAATCCCAATAAAAAAATTGATTTTTGGATGTTTTTGAGTTATGTAATGAGTTGTTTTTAAATAAATGACTTTGAATTGAAGTTGAAACTCTACAAGAACATTTAGAATTGTTAAAGTTGTGAAAAAGTTCAAATTTTAACTAAGTTAAAGAGTTTGAGAAAAGAGTTAGATGGTGAAATTAATATGTTTTGAGTTAAAAATGTTACTCTTTTAATTATTCTTGGATTGAGCTTAAAGAAGAAGTTTAGAGTACTTTATTAACTCAAATTTTTGTGCTCTAATGGTTGAGTAATAGAACTTGAAAGATAAAACGATTTTATTCCATATGTGTAGATCGGAAAATATTCATTTTTATTTAGTTTCAAATAAATAATGTATCAATTGGTTTTAAAAGTTTGTGTGTGAAAAAGATTTCATTTTGAAATTATGATGTGGTTGGATAAAGTTTGGTGGTGAACAAATTTTTATAAATCTTTATGTTTATGTAGTTAGCTCATTGAGTCATGTAAAGGAATCGAGACCGTTGACACCGAATTAACGGTGGGGAGAACTCTGAAATATTAATATTGTTGTTATGGTTGATGGTCAAGAATGTATACATGTTGTTAAGAAATCTTTGAACTTGGGTTTAAAAGAAATTAGTGAACTGTGAGTTCAAGCTTTATAGATACTTTCAATCTTTAGAAAGGTTGGCAGGATTTTAATTAAAGTTTCAAGTTTATTAAGAAAATGTTCAAGTCTTGAGTTAGAATTTCAATTTTTTTTTTTTAAAGATAGTAGGTTTCATGAATTAACATACAAGTTTAGTTGATAAAAATATATATTTTAATAGGAATGAAACTATTTCAAAGAGTTTGAACTTTGAAACTAGAAAAACATTTATTGATATTTTTTTATGTGGTTATGTTGTTATGGGGTAAATACTTTGATTGAACACTTAGTTTTTAAAAATTTAGTAGATCAAACTTGTAGTTATTAAAAAAACAACAATGAGTTATGGCTATTTTGAGAAAATTTGTAGTTATGTGAAAAAAATTTGAGAAAAATAATTTAAGACATTCAAATGATCGTTGGTGAATTCTCTGAAAAGTTTGAAGGATGTTAATTTCTAAAAATATGTTTTTATATATTGAAAGTGTGTATTGTGATTAATAATAATATTAGTCCTTACTCATTTCAAAATCTTTTACAAAAATATACTCTAAGGGGATTATGAGTGAAAAAAATGTTTGTAAGATAGTTAGAGTCTCAGGGATTCATTTGACTAAGTCAAACACTATTTGATTAAAGGTATTGGACACGAACGAGATTTTTGTTGTGTTTGATTGTGGTAGCGATAATTGTTGAGAAATCTATAATTGAGGTAAGAGCTTCTTCCAAGTTTTTAGTTTACACCTAGGGGCCTTATATGTGTAGTTTATATGTGAATATGTGATGGTTAATATTGATGTGATTATGCATTCATGATTGATAATATGTGTTGCTACATGTTACATATTTTATTGATGAGAATATGTCTTGAGTATGCTCTGTTAAAAAGTATTAAAAATTATTAGTGTTTAATGAGTATTAAAAGGGAGTCTTATAATAGCTGCATTTACATAATAATTGTTCAAAAAGAGTCGAGGGATGCTCATGCATTTCATAGTTAGTGATGACCGTGATGGGTCCGGGGTGGTTCCATGAGTTGATTGGTTCATCTTATACTTACGGGAATTTTTGAGTCGTGTAAGTATGTGATAGACTTGCACTCTGGTAAATTGTATTGATCTGTGATAGGTGGCACTTCGGTAATTAGTATTGGTCTGTGAGAGGTGGTACTTTTATGATTTATGCCCCTCGATGAGAGTTTGAAAATTTCTGAATCATGTGCATTGACATATAAGCATTGCATTAGGGTGTTTGACACGTGAGTCGTGTTTTTTATGATATGATATGTGTATATAATGCCCTGTTTATTGTATGTTATCATTTCATAATTGTTAAGTGATTATTGTTGTTATCATGACATAATTGTAAAATGTTAATTGTTAATTTCGGTTGGTGACCATTTACATTATTGTTAAATAGATTAACGAGACATATGTCAATGAAATTAAGTTTTATTTTGATTTTTAACATCACATTTTGAAGAATACGACTTTATATACATCCTACTTAAATTATATTTTATAATAATATATTTAAATATATCAAAAACTAAATAAGGTTAATATGCGTAAATTACTAAAAGTTGAATATATAACAAAAAAATTAAAATTTAATATAATAATTATAGTAGTAAAAAAATATTATTTATATTTATTTAAATAGGTCGTCCTAAAAGGCTTATTACGTGGCATGTAGCCTAACGTTTTTAACTAAATAGATTTTTTTATAAGCATTGACCTTATCTATTTAAGAAAAAAAATATGGTATGGGTCTGACATAGGTTAGGTCGTAGGCTCTTATCGGTCGACCTGACCTATTTCCATCCCTAGTTGGTGCCACCGCGGGTCGAGTCAAAGCTTTCTATTTTTAGTTCTTATGATTATTTGAATTGCTATAGTTTTAGGTATTATGATTATTTAAATATGTATTCTTAACATGATTGTTCTATAATATGCTCTTGAATTATTGTTGGTATTGTGTATTTGAATGAAATATTATATTTTAAATATAATTTTGTAAAGATGATTGTTCAAGATTAATTATTTTGATTGTATTTAACTGAGATGAACTTAAGCTCCATATCAATGAGTCTTATACTATTACTATAAATTTGACTTGTAGTGACAGCAAAAATTCCTAAGTAAAAGTCTAAAACTCGTAAGTATAGCTCAAAAACATGACATATATCTACGATAATTATAGGGTATAGTGACATAATTTTAGTCCAAACTACGAATTTACCTACAAATTTGTTATGTGGACATAGAGTTTGGCAATAATTCATAATTACAATATGACACATCATATTCCATAGGTATAGATTTTGACAACAAATAATTTATTATTAGTATAAGTTATATGATAATTTAGTATTTTATTTGATAAAATTAATCTAAAGATGAAGTAAATACAAAATAAAATTTTATATATTTAAAAATTAAAATAAATAAATATTACTCATCAAATATATTAAAAATAACTTAAAGTCTTACAAGAATATCAAATTAACAGTACTTAAACAATATTTATTTTAAAATATTTATTAAAAAAAACAAAAAAGAAGAAGATAGTGTTACTAACATATAATAATAGGCATAAAAAGTCAAATACAATTATCTCAAAAAATTGAAAGAAATTGTGTCAAGTAAATTGCTAAGATTTCATCTTCAACAACAAATTATTTTTTAAACTTCACCTACAAGAAATAAAAAAGCAAACGGATAGATATTGAATGCACCATTTAAAATATTACACCTAAAAAACAAGAAATATTAATAATTTTAGTGAGAATTAATTAATATTAAATAAATACCATTTTTATCTTCATTGTTGTCTCGGCTAGAAGAGTTCAAATGGTTAGGAACACTAAAAACATCAAGAACCTGCCATAGAAAATAAAACATATCACTACAATATTTTTGTCCTACAACAACCCACAAAAATTGTTATGTAATGCTAAAAAACAGTTGCCATTAGATACGATAATGATTTTCTATTCGTGGTGGATTGAGGTGTTATCTTTTCCTTACACAATGGGTTTGTTCCCAAACAACAACACTTCAACAAAATTGTAGTTTTAGATATCTTTAAAAGACAGTTTACCAATTTCAAAACTGCAATAGTTTTAAACTGTTGCCAAGAAAAAACAACTCTTAAAGAATGATTTTCGTTAGAGATTATCAAAACAATTTCATACTATTGCTAGTACAAAACTTGTACTAGTAGGATTAATTTTTAATGACCTCGTTGTAAGCTATTCCAACGTTTTTTCATCCTTACCTAGTTAGCCACACCAGGAATTTGGTTGTTCCTATCAATCTTACCCATGATCAATTTGTTTGGGATCACTCGACCTTTGGTGACTTGTCATTTAATGATGCTTATTAATTAGCTAGGTCATGGCTTAATCAACGTTATGGTTGGGGTAAAACTATATGGTCGTCAATGATTCCTCCTACCAAATCCTTGGTTGTTCGAAAACTTATTCACATTATTTACCAATTGATGGCAATCTTTGCAAAAGGGGATTCACTATGGTTTTCTAATGTGCTTGGCAACCCCTTGATCTCACTACTCATGTTATTGTGCTTGCAATTTTCAACAAGAATTTGAGCTCTTAGCTAAAAGACTTAGTTCTTACTTCTATTACTAACATTGTTTGAAATATTTTGTTTTGTAGGAACAAACATAGATGTGACAATGTTATGTGGAATTTCAATCACATCTAGGATCAAAAGTGACATGTTGATATCTACCAACCTCTACCATGGCACCATAAAAGTCTAGTATTCTAGATTTTAAAATCATCAAATTATTTGGGGCTACTTGGCATGCTACTAATGCACCTAAGATTACACAGATTAATTGGCTACATTCTCATATATCTTCCATCAAATGCAACATTGATGGTGCTTTTAGAGGATCTCTAGATCTATCTACTTGTGCTAGTATCTTCAAGGATTTCAAAAGAACATTTACGGGGGATTTTCTTCTCAAATTGGTGTGTCAACTTTTTGCATGTTGAACTAATTACTATCATGATTTCTTTTGAAATTGCTCATTCCAGGGGTCGGTACACCTATTGGGCTTGAGTGTGACTCCTTGTTGGTGGTCCAAACTTTTACTAATCAAAATATAGTTGTTGGAATCAAATTGGTCTCTCCACTACAAGAAATTTTACATTTAGTGACAATGAAAATCTATAGGTAAACGTATAAAAACCTTAGGGATAGCCAAAATTACCTATACCGGCGGGTTTTTTTTCGTGGTATATAATTACCCAATACCTACGGATATTCGTTGTGGCTATAAGGTATAGTGACAAAAAAATTTCCATTGCGGTAAATATTTGATTTTACCTACGGATATTTCACCTTTGGTATATACTTTATCCATAATTTATAAAAATTATACCTACGGTTTTGATTTTGTTGCTATACATTTAAGTTACAACTTTTTTCTGTTGGTATAGGTTTTAACACTAACTAATTTATTATTAATATTTTGTTATCAATAAAAATTATATAATAATTTAAAATTTTATTTTATAAAATTAACCAAATATAAATACACAATGAAATATATAAATATATATATTTAAGAGTCAAAATAAAATAAAAGGTGTTCATCGTATATATTAAAAATTAACATAAAAGTCTTACAACAATAAAACAATAGTTAAACAATGTTCACCATAGTGCACTTTAGTGAATTTTTACTTAGTAGTGGAAAATGTCTTACTAACATTTAAAATAGATATCTTGTGTCATACATAACAATCTCAAAAAACATTAAGAAATTGAATCCACTAAATTGCCAATATTCCATCTTCAACAACAAATTAGCTTTTAATCTTCACATACAATCAATAAAATAACAAATGAATAAATACACGATTCAACATAAAAATATTACTAATAAAATAGAGAAAATGTTAATGATTTTAATTAAAATTAACTAATACTATCTAATTACCATTTTCATTATTTTCGTTGTTGTTTGGACTAAGTGAATTCAAATGGTTTTGAGCACTAGTAGCATCAGGAACCTATCACAAAAAATAGAAAATATTACGTATGAAAAATACAACAATGGAACTTAATGAAGTTAGTTGGATAAGATTAATAACTTATGATATACCTGTCATGCAGCTTGTATTATATCATTGACATCTTCTCTAGAAAATCGAATTTGAATTAAAGTCATCACATTTGCTAACAAGTTTTTCATGTTCTTAACTCTTTCGCGCAACTCTTCATTTTCAGATGCACAAACCTTCGATTTTTTAGAATGAGGAATCTTGCCCATACATCGCACACGTCTGTTTTTATGAGGTCCTTGTACTTGATAAAATATGTCATCCTTCCAAGACATAGAACCTTGTGTGTCTTGGGTTGAATGAGAAGTTCCAGCCTCATTACTATGTTTTTTTAGTTCTTCCTAAAAAATAAAATAAAAATTATTAATGATTAAAAATATCAAATTGAAATTGACATTCAAAGCATATAGTACTACAATAAGATCCAATTAAAAAATGAAGGAGGAAAAATCATTTCCAACTGACAAAGTGTGATAACTATTTGAGACTCCATTTGTGATAGATATTCCATATTAAGTACCTTAGAACAAATTTGCTTGAAGAAATTGCAAATATCAACCAACACTAAAGTGACTTTATCTGGCAATGAACCCCGTAATGCTATTGGAAGAAGCTTTTGCATCAAAACATGACAATCGTTACTTTTTAATCCAAACATCTTGTGTTGCTTGACATGCACACAGCGTGGGATGTTTGATGAGCATTCATTTGGAGTTTTTACATTCTTGAGAATGCTTAGAAAATATTCCTTTTCTTTGTTAGTCATTTGATAGCATGCTCTAGGCAAACCCATTGTAGTTATATTAGGACTTGGTTGAGGATGAAGCATACTTCTTATGCCCATATCTACAAGATCGGCTCGTGCCTTATAATTATCTTTGGATTTTCCCTCTTGGTTTAACAATGTACCAATGATGTTGTCACATACATTCTTTTTAATGTGCATTACATCAAGATTATGACGCAATACATTATATTGCCAATAAGGCAATGTGAAGAAAATGCTCTTCTTTTTCCAAGGTTGTGCTCCATTTGCTAGACCTTTTTCTCTACATTCATCTATTTGTCTTAAAATATCAGTCCCATCAAGTCTTTTAGGAGGGCTGATTCGCTCTCGTGTTCCATAAAAATCCCTACTATTCAATCTACACTTATGTTTGGGAGATAACCAACGACGAAGACCCATGTAGCAAATTTTTTTACCATGACGTAACCATTGTGAGGTAGTTTCATTACCGCAACATGGACATGCATATTGACCTTTAGTACTCCATCCAGACAAGTTAGCATATGCTGAAAAGTCATTAATAGTCCACATCATAGTTGCACGAAGTTGAAATGTCTCTTTCTTATAGGCATCAAATGTTTCAATTACATCATCCCATAACTCTTGCAACTCTTGTACTAAAGGTTGCAGATAAATGTCAATGTTATTTCCAGGACCTTTTGGACCCGGAATTAATAGTGATAACATGAAGTATGGTTGTTTCATGCACATCCAAGGAGGAAGATTGTAAGGAATTAGAATGACAGGCCAAGTGCTATGAGTAATACTCATAGTCTTTAAAGGATTGAAACCATCTGAAGCCACTCCTAATTGAACATTACGAGGATCTAACGAAAATGTTGGATATCGAGCGTCAAAATTCTTCCAAGCAAGGGAATCAG
>NC_021162.2:33441610-33449304 GCF_000331145.2 Cicer arietinum | reverse complement strand
TTTCAATTCCATCATCCCATAACTCTTGCAACTCTTGTACTAAAGGTTGCAGATAAATGTCAATGTTATTTCCAGGACCTTTTGGACCTGAAATTAATAGTGATAACATGAAGTATGATTGTTTCATGCACATCGAAAGAGGAAGATTGTAAGGAATTAGAATGACAGGCCAAGTGCTATGAGTAATATTCATAGTCTTGAAAGGATTTAAACCATCTAAAGCCACTCGTAATCGAACATTACGAGGATCTAACGAAAATGTTGGATACCGAGCATCAAAATTCTTCCAAGTAAGGGAGTCAACTGGATGCCTAAGAGAACCATCATTCAATCTACTCTCATGGTGCCATCTCATTGATTCTGCAACTTTAGAGGACATGAATACCTTTGCAACCTTGGTTTCAATGGAAATCATCGAAGGATCTTTGCTGGTATCTTCTTTCGCCTCTCAGAAGTCTCCATTCCATTACCTTGTATGTCTTCATTTGTTGTTTTCCACCTTGACGTACTGCACTGTGGACATACTTCATATTTGGCATATTTATCCCAATATAATATGCAATCATTGGGACAACCATCGATCTTCTGGTAAAGCAGCTCTTAGTAAATCAAGCAACATGGAGAATGACTTGTCACTCCACCCATGAAGACACTTAAAATGATACAAATGCACCATAAATGATAGTTTGTTATACTTCTTACAGTTGGGGTTAAAGCATTTGCTCATTCTCCTCGTAAAATTTAGAGTTTTCTCTAACTTCGGGAATTCTTTCACCTTCACCACAAATTGGCTCTTCTGTAGAATGAATTCCAAATACATCATGAACTAATCCATCCATGTCATGCTCCATTTCTTCATTTTGTTTAGTAGCGCTACTTGAAGTTCTAGGTTTTTCACCAGGATATATCCATTGTCTATAGCCTCTAAGAAATCCACGATGTGGATCTGTTAAGTGTTCATAAACACATACGCGATAATGAGAGTGCGAATTGGCACATTTTGTACAAGGGCACATTATTTTTCCATTGCTTTGTGAATTTTGGAAAGCAAATTCAAAAAATTCATTAACTCCTCGAATATATTCTTCACTTTTGTTTTGATGGATCACACATCCATTCTCTATAAGCCATTTGGAAAAATTAACTGAAAATGGATGATGCAAGTCCTAAAAAATTAAAAAGCTGAAAATTCGAATGAAGAACATGGTATTCAACAACAACATCAGATCATGGTATTCAACATAAAAAGGGTCAAAAAAATTCTTGTTTTTTTTTTTATAATGAACACAAAATTTGTCAGGAACATGGTATTCAACAACAACATCAGGTCATCAACAACAAGAGGTTAGGTCATCAACAACAACATCAGAACAGAACAGAACATTCTCAGAACATAACAGGTCATCAACAACAACATCACAGGTTTAAACAACATCAGGTCATCAACAACAACATCAGAACATTCTCATAACAGAACAATACAACATCACAGGTTTAAACAACATCACATGTTTAAACAACATCACAGGTTCAGAACATAACATTCTCAATAGGTTTTCAGCACCAAGTTCTTATTTAAACAACATCACAGGTTCAGGTTGTGCGAAATTCAAAACAGTACAAAATGGTGGTGGGAGAAATTACATAAACAATATAGAAATTTAACATTTACCGGTGGTACGAGAACGGTGGTCACAGGGTCCGGTCACGGTGGCACTCGTGGTGCGACGACGAGAACGATGGTGCGACGACAAGAACGATGGTGCGATGGTGCGATGGCGAGAAAGATGGTTCGACGACGAGAACAAAGGTGCGACGGTGAGAACGATGTTGCAACGACAAGTGCAGCTCGGGATGGATCAACAACGAGAAGGTGGTTGATTGACTGCGAGAATGAGAAGGCGGCGATTGGGATTCGAGATTTAGAGGTTAAGGGTCCGATTGGGGCTCAGATTGGGTGAAAGAGGAGAAGAGATTTGGGTTTTAGGTGTTTTGATGAGAAATGGTTTAGTTGGTACTTGGTACTGATTTAGGTTTTGGCTCTATTAATTTTTATTTTGGCTCCATTAAATTTTTTTTTGACTCCATTGAAAAATTTAGATTTTATCTCAATTGAAATTTTTTTTGCCTCCATTGAAAAAATTAAGATTTTGGCTCCATTGAAATTGGGTGCATTAAAAAAATTAGGATTTTGCCTTCATTAATTTTTTTTTGGCTTAAATCGTGAAAAATTTGTACAAATTTATTTTCGCAAACAATTAAGATTTTGGCTCCTTTAAAAAATATATATTTTTCAATTTTGATATCTATAGCCACATATTTAAGTGTGTAACTATAACAATTAGTGACAAATTTATGTCACTGAAGGTATAAGACACCTATACCAACAACAACTAATTTATCTGTGGGGATAGCTTGTCTATACCTACAGTTTTTAATTTTGTCATTATAAGCTTGTGTAGGTATATGTCTATTTTCTTGTAGTGCTCGAACAATTCCTTGTGTGTTTTGATCTTAACAAAGTTATTTTGTGAAAACAATTTATTACATTAATGGTTTCATTAAGTATACAATAATTAGAATAGGAAAATTAGATGATACCATCAAAGAATATCGCTAGAGGAAGTAAAAAGGTCAGAGGAAACGAAATCAAATCGGTTAATGAAATCCTCATAATCCAAAAAATGCACGCGTTGGAAAAGTTCGCGCATCTACCTTTGATAGTGTGCATCTAGTAGTTTTATGTGTTTCATCGTATGCCTCTAAAGATTGAAGTGTGCTCTTGGTTAGTATGTCTCTGATGAGTCTGCGCGTCTGCCTCTGAAGAATTTCATGCCTCTAAAGATTCAGCGTGCCCTTGAAGAATTTTGTACCTCTGGACTTTTTGTGCCTCTGATTAGTAGTAATTGTATCATGCCTCTGATGAACGGTAACTGTAGCATGCCTCTACTGAACAGTAACTATAGCATACCTCTAATGAACAATAACTTCAGCATGCCTCTAATGAACAGTAACTTCAGCATGCCTATGATGAACAATAAAATTTAACATGCCTCTGATGAACAATATTTTTAAGCATGCCTCTGAAGTTTGAAGCCATTGTTCAAATCTACATATGAAGCATATATTTTGTTGACTCTAAAGACTGTATCTCATTCCAAAGTGTTGTCTCTGATACACATCACACTATGAAGTTGCACTGATTATGATAATGCAACACATGTGAAGTTGCCTAGTTGTATCAGGGAAGATTTATTTTGTAACATATTTGGTCTTCCAAATTTTTGTTTTTGCACTAGATTTTACTTTGTTTGCAATGCACTTTATTTTTCTTTCACCAAGTTTTATCCCATTGGATTTTTATGGTAAGATTTTTAACAAGAAATTTTTTGGTCGTTTGTATCATTTGTTATTATTTGTTTCTGAGTTTTGGCTTAGTCCCCTCGAGTTGTTTCCTTTTTATCTCTATTTTAATATTATGACCTATTAAAGTCTCGTAGATGATTGTGAGGGTTGGGATGTCAATCTTATGGAAATGTCTTCCTCTCTAGTGATGCCTTTACACCTTATAATTTTATATAAAAAAAAAACTCGAGCCAAAATCTTACATCATTTAGAAAATTCACATTACACAAACATGAGTCAAATAATATAAAGTTAATACTCATAGGAATTAATAACATAACAAAAAATAATACACATATTAATAATTATAACATAATAGAATAAATATACATCAAATAGTTAAATATAATTTTTATTATTTGATTCGTGAGAAGAACGTTACTTTTTATGAAAATATCATTTAGACATACTATAAGAGTAAAATAATAGCTACATGAAAAGAAATGAAAAGCACAATAATCTTAATTGTGCTAGAAGAAGAGAGCAAAGAGGAAATAAAAGATACGAGGTGAAGATAGAAATATGTAAATACATTAAAAAATAGAGAAGAGATTATCAAGAGATGGAGGGAGGAGAGAAGAACATATGAAAATATAAGAAAGAAATCAGAAATGAAAATCATCACACATTTTAAACGGTAAAAAAACACTTTCTCCTATAAATAATACCCTAAAATGTTTGACAAAATCAATCGAATAAATTTTAAAAAATAATCTATTAAAATCCAAAAAATTTATATCACAGAACCTTTTATAAATTGTAATTTTTATTTATTGAAATATTCTAAATTTTATATTTTATTTAAAAATCTAAATTATTGTAATTCAATACTTCAAAACTTATATTAAATTATGTAAAAAGGTTGAATAACACCTTATTTTTTCATCATAAAAAAGTTTTGTAAAAATAAAATATCTTCAAATTTTAATTGAGTAAAAGTATATTTTGTGTTTGGTTCTATAAAAATTCCCATATCCTAATATTTTGAATTTAAATTTAAGAGAATATGATATTTAATTTAATAATATTAATATATATTACTAAATTTTCTGAACAGTAAAAATATATTTCAAAAAATTGAACCAAAATAAAAAGAAGATATTTTATTAATTTATTAATAAAAGAAAAAAGAAGATAGTTTATTTAAGAAAAATATAACCTCGTGTGTATGTAATTTAGGGGTGGGCAAAATTCAGTTATGCTTGAAAACTGAACCGAACCAAATTGAACTAGTTTTCAGTTCATAAAAAACCAAACCGAACTAGTTTACAGTTTATAAAACTGAACCGAACTGGTTCTATAAACTAGTGAATCGGTTTAATACTCCAAACTGAACTGAACCGATTTTAATTTATTTTTACTTGTACCAAATCGAATAGATTGAACAGTGCTATTTATTTTCTAGGAGTGGACAAAAAAACCAAAAACTGAACTGATTTATAGAACTGAACCGAACCAAACTGCTTTTAAACTAAACCAATTCAAAAAAATTAAGAAAATATAAGTGCACTGTAACTATAATTTAGTTTTAAATTTTAATTTTAACAAAACCTCAATCAAAATCTCAAAACCCTAAAATCAGAATTAGGACCCTAAAATTGAAATGAAGCTTAATCTTAAATACAAAACGATTGATAATTGACATCGACTTCAAGTCAGAATTCGAGATCGCAAGATGAACAAAAGTATACAAAATGATTCTCCAGAACCTTCCTTACATATTCGTTGGCATGTGCGAACGTTTAGAGAGAATCGTGGAAATTGTAACGGAGGCAGCGAAGCAGAGTTTGAAGAAGAATGGAATGCACGTGCCGTCGTGGAGAAGATTTGAAGTGGTTTTCAACTTACACGAGAATTGCGCAAAGGATGAAAGAGGAAACTCATAGACATCAGATTTTGAATTTGATGGAAAACTGTGTCACGGGTTCCAGTGAAGAGGAGAAGACGGTGGCTGAATGGAAGCTGCCAGAGTTGAAACCCAAGGGTTCTTTGAATGGGGTTAAGGTCGTGACTGGTTTAACAGTAGCGAATCAGAACCCTGAAAAAGTTATATAGGAAATAAATAGCACGGTTCAATCTATTCGATTTGGTACAAGTAAAAATAAATTAAAACCGGTTCAGTTCAGTTTGGAGTATTAAACCGGTTCCCCTCATTGTTAAACCCTAATAACATTGTTGCGTGTTTTCTTTTCGGCTCCTCTCACAACAGCAGCCAGCAGCCAGCAGCCAGCAGCAGTAATGGTGAAGCACTACAGACCCCCGGTGAGTAGTTCACATCTCTTTTCTCCCTTTCGAGAGATCCCTTCTAATTCTCTCCATTAATGACTACAGCATCTAATCTTCGAAGTTCTCATGACTTTGGGAATTTGTTGGAAAATCTCATTCTGCTTTCACGTTTTCTATACTAGGTTTCTTTTTTGTACTGCTGTATTCGTTTGTTTCGGTATTTTAATTGGAAACCTAGTTTTTTTTTTTGTTAGGGGTTTCAATTATTTTAGCCATATAAGTATGATGTTGTTTTTTGTTGTGTGTGAAAATTCGGAATTTCTGACGTTTCAGTGCTCATTTATGTAACAATACGGAATTTAGATATGATGTGATTTTCTGTAGGGATTGTGAGAATTTGGAATCTTTAATGTTTCAGTTCTTATTCCTTTAACCGTAAGAACTTAGATATGGTGTGATTGTTTTTAGGAGTGTGAAAATTTGGAATTATAATGTTTAAGTGCGCAATCGTTTTACAGTAAGGAATTATAATAGAAAAAAAGTTCTAGCTGAAAGTTCATGCTTTTTTTCTAATAATTTATGCTTGTGAAGAGTTTTTATTTCCTTTCATTTAACATGTTTTTTTTTCTTGTACGACAGGGGAAGAAAAAGGAAGGAAATGCTGCTAAGTTTGTCACTAGAAATCATGCTCTCAAGCAGCTTCAAATCGGTCTACCCCTTTTCAGGTTCCATATGCTCATATATATATATATAAACCAACATTATTGCTATATATGATAATTTTCTTGTTCCTGAAATTTCATGAAGCACATTCTGCTTTAAAAAAAATTGCAAAAACTGTCCTACACCTGAATTTGGCGAAAAACATGGCAATTAAAGTGTTAAATAGCAAATCATAATGATTTGTGCTATAATAGTGATGGGTACTTTCGTGACATGAAGCATTATCCATAAACCAATTTACGGTGCTTTTGTAGGAAAAGAAGGGTTTCTTTGGGTTAAATTTCTCTTAGCTTAATTACATATATATATTTTTTGTTATCATTATTGATCTGATCTGTTATCATTTTGAATATGCATATATTTAGTGTTACTCTTAAATACTTTGAAAAGTTAATATGGTTAAATGTGAAGTTGACATTTTGTAAATTTTAGGAAGCTGTGCATTTTGAAAGGTGTAACTCCCCGGGAGCCTAAGAAAAAGTTAGGACGTCAGACTTGCTACCATGTGAAGGATATAAGCTTTCTACATCACGAGCCTTTGCTGGAAATACATAGAGCAATTAGAGTACATGAAAGAAAAATTAAGAAAGCAGAGGCAAAGAAAAACATTGAACGTGCAAAGAGGTTACGTGAGAAAACACCCAAACCCAAGATAGATAGGATTATTCGACAAAGGTTTGTTTGTTTTGGTTTTTTTCTTTCTAAATTTCAATTTGTCTTGTGGCCGGCGACAAATTTCCAATCTTTTTCTTATCATTCTTTGAATTATAGGTACCCAAGATTTGTGGATGCACTTGGAGAATTGGATGACTGCCTTACAATGGTACATCTTTTTGCAGCATTACCTGCGACTGAGAGCAAAAAAATTGATGTGGAGCGTGTGCATAAGTGTCGAAGGTATATGTACATGGAATTATAACAACTTTGGATTGATTTGTCATAAAGAATTTAGGCCTTTGTGCCTAAATCTTTACTTTGAAAATAACAACTAGGGGATTATATTTTTATATTAAAATCTTCTTGTCATTTACATTCATTTTCTTTTACCTTCTTATGCTGTAATAATATTTATCTTCTTTATTTATTTCATGCCTGTATTCTAGATTGGCGCATGAATGGCAAGCGTACATATCTCGGACTCACAGGTTAAGAAAAACATTTGTATCTGTTAAAGGCATATACTACCAGGTACTGATTGTGGCATTTGTTATGTTAATCAATCATAATTGTACATTTTATTGATTTATTATGTTGTTTGTGCAGGCTGAAGTCGAGGGTCAGACAATAACATGGTTAACTCCTCATTCACTGCAGCAGGTTGTGTCTGATGATGTTGACAT
>NC_021162.2:33430208-33440088 GCF_000331145.2 Cicer arietinum | reverse complement strand
AAATAGCAAATCATAATGATTTGTGCTATAATAGTGATGGGTACTTTCGTGACATGAAGCATTATCCATAAACCAATTTACGGTGCTTTTGTAGGAAAAGAAGGGTTTCTTTGGGTTAAATTTCTCTTAGCTTAATTACATATATATATTTTTTGTTATCATTATTGATCTGATCTGTTATCATTTTGAATATGCATATATTTAGTGTTACTCTTAAATACTTTGAAAAGTTAATATGGTTAAATGTGAAGTTGACATTTTGTAAATTTTAGGAAGCTGTGCATTTTGAAAGGTGTAACTCCCCGGGAGCCTAAGAAAAAGTTAGGACGTCAGACTTGCTACCATGTGAAGGATATAAGCTTTCTACATCACGAGCCTTTGCTGGAAATACATAGAGCAATAAGAGTACATGAAAGAAAAATTAAGAAAGCAGAGGCAAAGAAAAACATTGAACGTGCAAAGAGGTTACGTGAGGAAACACCCAAACCCAAGATAGATAGGATTATTCGACAAAGGTTTGTTTGTTTTGGTTTTTTTCTTTCTAAATTTCAATTTGTCTTGTGGCCGGCGACAAATTTCCAATCTTTTTCTTATCATTCTTTGAATTATAGGTACCCAAGATTTGTGGATGCACTTGGAGAATTGGATGACTGCCTTACAATGGTACATCTTTTTGCAGCATTACCTGCGACTGAGAGCAAAAAAATTGATGTGGAGCGTGTGCATAAGTGTCGAAGGTATATGTACATGGAATTATAACAACTTTGGATTGATTTGTCATAAAGAATTTAGGCCTTTGTGCCTAAATCTTTACTTTGAAAATAACAACTAGGGGATTATATTTTTATATTAAAATCTTCTTGTCATTTACATTCATTTTCTTTTACCTTCTTATGCTGTAATAATATTTATCTTCTTTATTTATTTCATGCCTGTATTCTAGATTGGCGCATGAATGGCAAGCGTACATATCTCGGACTCACAGGTTAAGAAAAACATTTGTATCTGTTAAAGGCATATACTACCAGGTACTAATTGTGGCATTTGTTATGTTAATTAATCATAATTGTACATTTTATTGATTTATTATGTTGTTTGTGCAGGCTGAAGTCGAGGGTCAGACAATAACATGGTTAACTCCTCATTCACTACAGCAGGTTGTGTCTGATGATGTTGACATACCTACTATGCTTAACTTTCTGCAATTATATGAGGTCAGTTTAATTTCATGTTTGTATTAAGTGCCTTCATTTTTGATAAATAATCATGTAATTTAATTTAAATAGGTTCTGCCATAATAAGATAATAGATCTAAATATTTTAATCATGTAAGCATTTAATTTGAATAAGTTCTGCTGTGCTACCATCATCATGTGATTCATGTATAAAACAAATTTAGTTAGTCAACTTAAGTTCATATATTAATTGGTATGATAAACGTCTAATTTCTAATGAATATGCTACAGCCTCTTCTTGCTTTTGTCAACTTCCACCTCTATCATTCTATAAATTTGAAGTATCCTCCCATGCTCGATCCTCGCTTGGAGGCTTTGGCAGCAGGTACCATTTTCTCAACATTTATGGAATTTGGTGAACTTGAATTGCTGCAGAGATTTGATGCATCTGCCGATCAATTTTCTTTTTAAACTTTGTAGATCTATATGCATTGTCAAGATATGCCAATGCCGACAACAGACCCGCTATACTGAGTTCTGAATCTGAACAAGTGGGGAACAAGAAAGATGAGGCAGAGACTGAAAATGAAAAATCTGAACTAAGACTTGCTCAACTTCAGAATCAACTTCCTTCTAATGAACCCGGTGCACTAATGCACCTTGTTGAGAAAGCTGCAGGTGATGATGAAGAGGAATATGATCAAGAGACACGAGAATGCAAAAATCTCTTTCGAAATGTCAAAATCTTCTTGAGCAGGGAGGTAAGACCTTATAGCATTTGCATTTAATTTTTCAATATAAATTATTAGAAAATATAAAAAGTTGATATTTGGAATAGTGATGTTAAAAAAGGGCTACGTCTCAAAGTATTATACTTGGAAGTACTAACATATATAAAAATCACTTCACGATAAGACAGTTGAGTGGTTTACCCATTTTCTATTGGTTAATCAGTAATGTCTCATAGTAATGCCAATCAGGGTTGGGACAAACACTTCAACTATTATGACGAAACATGGTCACAGCATGGTCTTGTTTTCATTTTGTATTTGTGGAGTTTCATTGGTAAATTATATGTAGGTACCAAAAGTAAGCCTTTTCTGAGGCTTATGACATGCTCCTATATTGAAAAGCTGTTGATGCTAACAATTCTATGCCCATTAAAAACTTAGCCTTTATTGTGTGTATATTTTGACTTTGCCTGCATCTGTTGTGGTTTAATTGTTCAGGTGCCAAGGGAATCATTGCTTCTTGTTATTCCTGCTTTTGGTGGTAAAGTTTCATGGGAGGGAGAGGGGGCTCCTTTTGGGGAATCAGACCAGAGCATTACTCACCAGGTTTGTGATTTAGGTGACATAACTTTTTTGAACTTTGTTTTAGGTTCGCTTAGCTAATTCTTTCATTTCTTTAGATCGTTGATCGGGAATCACAAGGACATAGGTTCCTCTCAAGAGAATATGTTCAACCACAGTGGGTATTTGATTGTGTGAATGCACGCATAATTTTGCCAACAGAAAGTTATATGGTTGGAAGGTAACTTCTAATTCATCTGCGTTATAGTATACTGACTTCTCACCTCTGTTGTACAGTTTATAACCCCATTTAGCGTTGATTGTGGTGGTTTACAATTCCTTTATTTTACAATGTAGACATTGTTAATATATTGCTTCTCACCTAAATTAGTACGTGTGCCTCTGTTCTTTGGTAATTGATGTTGTATTATCTGTGACTATTTTTTAGGTTCATTTTATTTGTGATTATTTGGTCGGCATGTGCTAATTTTGGTCTGAGGAAAATAATTTGTTCTACAAGGATCATGATATCTTAATTTTTTGAAAAATGGATAATATTTTGCTAATTATAAATATAATATTTTAAATCTGGAAAAAAAACCACGTGTATATTAATACACATATACTGACAGTACATAGTCTCAGGCTGTGGCATAAATCTTATCGGTCATGCAGATTTTAGTGTAAATCTCATTAAAATATATAAACCCAACCACAGATAGTAAGTAGTGTCACATTTGATGTATTATTATTGTTGTTGTTAATTATTTAGGGTTGGTTTACTTTGTGAAAACATTGTGTTTTCATTTTCTGAAATGTGCTCATTTTACCATGATAAGAGACTCTGGAAGTGAACTAATGTCATAGAGAATGTGAAATGCCTAGTTAATGAAGACGCATTCCTGGAAATAAAGACCATAATTGACATGTTCAATTTTTCAATAAATGTAGACAATTGTTAACTTCAGTAGTCTCTTACCGTCTTATTAACAAGTAAAATAAATACAAATTTTAAGAAATGAAAATAGGAAAGGTTTTCCCAAATTAAACAGGCCCTTAGTTGTCATTGCCAATGCCAAGTCATCATCAATCATTCATTAACTTGAGAGACAAGATCAGAAAAATTCATCACTATGTTTGTTTGTATTTCCGCAAGAGTACCTTTTTTTTATATTCAAAGAAAAGTGTCTATATTAAAGAAAAACCTATCCTATCCGACTTTAACGAAATTTTTCTTGCAAAAATGCTTCTTTTATTAACAGAATTCCTCCACCGCACTTGTCGCCTTTCGTTAACTATGACGAAGAAGGGGCATATGTTCCGGAGTATGCAAAGACCATTAAACATTTGCAAGCTGCTGCCAGAAAGGAAGTCCTTCCACTTCCAGGTGTTGAAAAAGATCTGGAAGATCCTCAAAATCTTCTGGCTGACGGTATCATTGATCGAGCAGAGGCTAACGAAGCGGCTAAGAGAAAGCAAAAGGTATGCATACTGAGACATGAACGTTGCATATTGATTGGAGACTATCATTCTATGTTTACTTTGATATGTAAGTAATTACATTTCAATGGTTGTGTTGCAGATGATGATTCTAGAGAAGCAATACCATGAGGATTTGAAGAAAGAACTTCAGGGTGCTACATATACTTCAGCAGGTTCTACTGTTGAAAAAGAAACATCTACTGGAGTGATTCAGACAGCTGAACCAATGAACAATGGTCAAGAAAATGTTGATGATTTGACTAAACTTATGATGTCTCGTAAAAAGAGGAAGCTATTAGAAGCCATGCAGGTATGCCTCTTTTTGTATCCTCTGTATACAGATTTGAATTTCTTATTCATATTAGTTCTATTGTTTGTGTACTTCTTCTTTTCCTTTTCAAATTATCTATCTGAACTTGCCATTTGACTATTACTATTCTATTTAATCCATATTCCTATTTAACTGGTGGGAAAGTGGCAGGTTGTCTTGTAGTTACAATATAATATAATATTTTAGATGATGAATGTTGCCTTTTTTATTGGTTTTGATGTTCATAACTTTTGTTGTTGAAATGTGTCACTCAGATATCAAATGAGCGCAAGCAAGCTAAAAACGATCTTATTAAACACCGGAAAAAGAAAATTGATGAAGCTCAGAATCAAAGGAGTTGAAAGGATTCTGCGTCCTCAAAAGATTTCAGCTATATGCCATTTCATTTTGTTATATAGGTGCTAGCTGATTTAAAAGGCTAGTTTTCTTTTGTTGTTTATCAGTATAACTTATTTTATTTAGTATCTGTTCTTTCAGTTTTGGTAACAGACATGTTTTGGAAGGCCCAAAGAAAATTTTGATTTATTTTTTATCCGGCCAAATTTAAGTTATACCTTGATCTACTAGGGTGTGTAAGAAACTGATTAAATCTAGTGAACAATAAGCTAACTAGTTTGATTTGGTATTTGACTTTTAGAAGTTGTGAATCTCACCAGATATGAAATTAACTTAGCCTTGCAATTAGTATTACTGAAAGTTGATATATTCAGTTACTAATGAAATTTTTTAGAGTTATGAATAAATGGTTTCTGAGAAATTTCCAAATAAAATATATTTGAAAAATTAGATGTTTGTAAACTTTGTACATTTGATACAAGGTTTTGAATGACTTACTGGCTGTTTGTTAGAAGAAAGCGCTTGTCACCAGTTTGAATTTCCTACTCTGCATTTTGATTTTTTTTTTTTTCTAGTTGAATTAATAGAAAAAAGGGCAGCTTCTACTGTGTAGGATTTTTCTTTCTATTTGAATTAATAGAAAAAAGAGCAGCTTCTACTCTGCATGAACTACACATATGGCGCACCGTCCATCGCCACATAAGATCGTTAGATAACCGCAACTCCATTAATATTATCATGCACTAACGATATCAGATTTTTCCCACCACCTATATGCCTCAGTAGAATTAAATAATAAATTAAACGACGGAGGAACTATATTGTGAAGGAATTTGAAGTTCAAAAACCATTATTCATTTTGAGATTTCTATAAAAATTAATTGCCATGTTTATCTTTTTCTATCTATCATGTTGGTTCAATCCTTTGAATTTTCTATTTTTTAATTAGTTGCTTCCATTAATGGTAGCTCCAATTTTCTGGTTTCCATTGATCTATATCCCTAATTCGTACTAAGTTCGAGTTATAGTCAAGTGATTAATGATTTTCCAAATTGATCGAGGCATTTTGGCTCTTCATATCATGCAAACTTTATTCACAAATTTTGAAAGTTTTTGCTGAGTAAACTTGGAGAAATCAAATTTAAGGAATTGTACTGTGCACCCCCTACTTTTACCTCCCACACCCAATCATATGAAAAATACTATATTACCCTTAATTTCATGTATAAAATCCTCAAATAAATTCCACTTTCATTTTTTCACCCACTTCCTTCAAAACTTTGAAATATTCGAACTTGACCTTACCAAACATTTGAAAGTTTGAAAACTCCGAAATTAAAAAGTAAGACAAAACTCGAACATTTCAAATATTCGAAACTGTTTTTTACTAGATTTTTGAAAGTTTCTACGATGATGAAACTTTTGAAGTATATTTTTTCCATAAATAATGAAATTTTCGAAAGTTTCGTTGAATAAGAAAGTTTCGAAATACAGAAACTTTTGAAACTTTCGAAGAATATGAAAATTTCGAAATGCAAAACTTTCGAAATTTGTTCAGTTTCAAAAATTCGGTATTCATGGAAAGTTTCGAAATACATTTTGATTAGTAATAAATAGTAATAAAGTAATAGTAATACATTTATAGTAATAAATTTGATATCTAATTTCGAAAGTTTCAGTAATTTTTTAAAAAAAATTGAAAGTTTCGAGACTTCTCAAACTTTCGAAATAAAATTACTTCGAAGTATATGTGCTTCGGAAGTTTCAAAATCATCCAAACTTTCAAAGCTTTCTGGAAAAATACATTTTGAAAATTTCATATTCATTCAAAGTTTCGAAAATTTATGGAATATTTTCATTTCGAAAGTTTGGTATTTTTCCAAAGTTTCGAAATTAGTACTTTTTCTGCATAATTACATTTCGAAAGATGGGGGTGGAAAACTAGAATGAAATTTTTTTATATAATTTTATACAAATTAAACAAGGACAAAATTGTCTTTAAAAAAATTGGGGGGTGGGAGGTAAAATGGCACGGTACAAAACCCTCAAATTTATGATGTTCATGAAGATGTGATTGAAGTATGAGTAGTGATTGTGTGCAAGGATGAACGGATGTGAAGAACTCTTCACAGGAGGTATGATGGTTGTGGTGGTGACGAATATGACTAAGGTGGTATTGACTAACATGTGAAAGAAGACGGAACTTGTGGGGTCTTTGTCTGAAGAAAGTAAAAGATAAAATACTTTCATATTTTATTATTACAGTCCTAAGTTTATATAGGAAAATAAATTACAATCGTAATACTGAGTAATAATGGCAGAATCATAAAATTAAAATAAACATAATAATATAAAATAAAAGAAAATCAAATCTGATTTCTCTTGATTCTTCAACATGACCTAGTACAATAAGATATGCAGTTTTGCCATTAATGGAATATATTGGATCAACATGACCTAGTACAATCATGGATAAGAAATTGGAAATTTAAATTCTTGAGCATTCACAACCATACTCATTTGAAAGCCTTGAGGATCCAGAGTTTCAAGAAATGGGTGAAGTGACGGTGATCAAAGAAGTACGTGTGTCGTGTGTGTCGTATGCAGTTTGGCCATTGATGGGATATATTGGATCAACATGACCTAGTACAATCATGGTTGAGAAATTGAAAATTTAAATTCTTTAGCATTCACAACCACACTCATTTAAAAGCCTTGAGGATCCAGAGTTTCAAGAAATGGGTGAAGTGATGGTGATCAAAGAAGTACGTGTGTCGTATGCATTTTGGCCATTGGTGGAATTATATTGGATCAACATGACCTAGTACAATCATGGTTGAGAAATTGAAAATTTAAATTCTTGAGCATTTACAACCATACTCACTTGAAAGCCTTGAGGATCCAAAGTTTCAAGAAATGGGTGAAGTGATGGTGACCAAAGAAGTGCGTGTGTCATTCAAGATTGGGAGATATGAAGATGAAGTGTTATGTGATGTGACCTCAACGAAAACAAAACACTTGTTATTGAGACTTCTATGAAAGCGTGAAAGTCAAGCACACCATAATTACATCACCAACAAGTACTCATTTTTATTTAGTAATCGCAGATATATCATTATAGCATTAAAACAGGAAACTCGAGAGAGAAAAGATAAAGAGATAAAAAAAAAAGTAATGAAGAAAAGAAAGAGGTCGAAGAAAAATCTGAGAAAGAAGAGAGAAAATTAAGTAGAGGAAGGATGAGGTAGCGTCGTAAGTAAGTAGAGGAAGGATGAACGGATGTGAAGAACTCTTCACAGGAGGTATGATGGTTGCGGTGGTGACGAATATGACTAAGGTGGTATTGACTAACATGTGAAAGAAGACGGAACTTGTGGGGTCTTTGACTGAAGAAAGTAAAAGATAAAATACTTTCATATTTTATTATTACAGTCCTAAGTTGTTTATATAGGAAAATAAATTACAATCGTAATACCGAGTAATAATGACAGAATCATAAAATTAAAATAAACATAATAATATAAAATAAAAGAAAATCAAATCTAATTTCTCTTGATTCTTCAACATGACCTAGTACAATAAGATATGCAATTTGGCCATTAATGGAATATATTGGATCAACATGACCTAGTACAATCATGGATAAGAAATTGGAAATTTAAATTCTTGAGCATTCACAACCATACTCATTTGAAAGCCTTGAGGATCCAGAGTTTCAAGAAATGGGTGAAGTGATGGTGATCAAAGAAGTACGTGTGTCGTATGCAGTTTGGCCATTGATGGGATATATTGGATCAACATGACCTAGTACAATCATGGTTGAGAAATTGAAAATTTAATTATTTAGCATTCACAACCACACTCATTTAAAAGCCTTGAGGATCCAGAGTTTCAAGAAATGGGTGAAGTGATGGTGATCAAAGAAGTACATGTGTCGTATGCATTTTGGCCATTGGTGGAATTATATTGGATCAACATGACCTAGTACAATCATGGTTGAGAAATTGAAAATTTAAATTCTTGAGCATTCACAACCATACTCACTTGAAAGCCTTGAGGATCCAAAGTTTCAAGAAATGGGTGAAGTGATGGTGACCAAAGAAGTGCGTGTGTCATTCAAGATTGGGAGATATGAAGATGAAGTGTTATGTGATGTGACCTCAACGAAAACAAAACACTTGCTATTGGGACTTCTATGAAAGCGTGAAAGTCAAGCACACCATAATTACATCACCAACAAGTACTCATTTTTATTTAGCAATCGCAGATATATCATTATAGCATTAGAACAGGAAACTCGAGAGAGAAAAGATAAGGAGATAAAAAAAAAAGTAATGAAGAAAAGAAAGAGGTCGAAGAAAAATCTGAGAAAGAGAGAAAATTAAGTGCTTAGAAAAAAAATTGTAGATAGCCTCTTTGTAAAAGAAAAAGTGGTAAAGAAAAAGTTGTTTACCAAAGAAAACAAAAAGTATGAGGGAAAGATTGAAATGAAAATTGAAATATTCTCAATAGCTGAAGATGAGGTGAAGGGAGTATTATTTCCAAGGAATTTATTTATTTATTTTTTAATATAAAGATGTTTGTTTGACTACTAATGCTTACTCTTTGTTTAGAGGTGCTTATTCTATTTTGAAGGAATATGAAACAACAATCCCAAAAGAGGTACCGCAAAGATTCAAAAGAGTTGTGTTTGAACTAAAAAAATGAAGATAACTTACAAATACTAGAAATTCGAGGACTAAATTTAATGATATCTCTTTACAAGTAGAGTTAATTCAATAATGAAATAAAAAGAATCAAATTAATTTTGGTTGAAAATGTTATTAATGTGACATTAACTAGGCATTTCACATTCTCTACATTAGTTCACTTCCAGAGTCTCTTATCATGGTAAAATGAGCACATTTCAGAAAATGAAAACACAATGTTTTCACAAAGTAAACCAACCCTAAATAATTAACAACAACAACAATAATAATACATCAAATGTGACACTACTTACTATCTGTCGTTGGGTTTATATATTTTAATGAGATTTACACTAAAATCTGCATGACCGATAAGATTTATGCCACAGCCTGAGACTATGTACTGTCAGTATATGTGTATTAATATACACGTGGGTTTTTTTCCAGATTTAAAATATTATATTTATAATTAGCAAAATATTATCCATTTTTCAAAAAATTAAGATATCATGATCCTTGTAGAACAAATTATTTTCCTCAGACCAAAATTAGCACATGCCGACCAAATAATCACAA
>NC_021162.2:33426947-33429859 GCF_000331145.2 Cicer arietinum | reverse complement strand
CAGGAATGACAAGAAGCAATGATTCCCTTGGCTATATGTGGAGCTCTATATGTTTGATTGAAGTAATCTTTAAGCTGTTGAAAAGCTTAGAAAATAACCTACAATTTATCTATTAAAATCAAGATCAAATTCATCTGCTATCATGGTAAAAAAAATGGATTAGAAGTTGTCCACAAATATGTGATGTTTTTATTGTTTTATGGGGTTCATTAGAATAATAGTTAAATAAAATAAATAGATACAAATAAAAAAGGGTTGTTGAAAAAATGTATTTTGACTTTTCTTTAATTGCTTTGTAACTATTTTCTAATTAAGATTAGACAAAACAATTATTTAAGAAAGTTGATGTAGCCACTAAGATTAATGTTAGTTTATTGGATTAAATAATAAATATTTATCTTTGAGAATTGTGAGTGAAGTTTTCTCATCTTTGAATTTGTGGATTGTAACTTGTTTGAATCTTATCAATAGTTTTCTAATAATTGTGACGATTCCTCTTGACATATCAATCATCTTGATTGTGTCGCCTTTCTTCTCCATCTCTTAATCTATTCCATCTTTTTATTTATTTATTTTAATTTTTCCATATTTATCCATCCATATTTTGGATGTTTCACCAGTTATCCTAAATTTTATTTAACTATATATTCGAACTTTTGACGAATTACCGAAAAATACGGTGTAAGTAGGATTATAACTAGAGGTACCTTTCGAGCCAATCCTTTGAGGGCAGTAACTTTACAAGGAAATATAGCTTTTACTTTAAAACCTTATCATCTACTGTAAGGTGGGAGAAATTTTGTATACATGTCGAGATGATTAGCGTAAAATAGTTTATATAAATAAATGTATGTGTGTGTAGAGTAACCAAATTTCTACTAGAGCTAAACACCTAAGGAAAACTAATGCTCGTTAGTTATTAATGAGGTTATGTCGGCCTTAAGTTTCTTATCATAGTATTGATAAGTTTCTTATGTATGTTGTTTGACCTAGTTGTTATAATGTGTTATATGATACTTGTGTACTTGTGATTGTTAGATTAAGAATGATGGTTTAACCTTAATGTAAGATGAAATAATGAATGATTGCATTAAATAAGTTACAGTGTCGTTAAAGTAGAGAAAGTATAATGATAAATATGAAAATATGACACTCAACATAAGTGACTGTTGAAATGTATAATATGATATGATTATGGTAGTGTCTAGGACTAGAGTGACCATAACTTGAGTGATCATATAAACTTGCATAAGAATTGTTAAGTCTACTTCTGTGTATATGAGTGCATGAGATTGATCTGCTGTCTTAATCCCAACTGAGATTGTCATTATTGCATGCTTGGCAAGACTAGAATCTTACCCTATTATTGAGGGACGATCGATATATAACATTTAAACTCTACAAGAAGTCAAGTGACATATGATAAATTAGTGCTTAGACCACAGTCAATGAAATACTAAGAATATTTCCAACATTTTGATTGAATGATAACTTTCAACTTTTGCTCGAAGAAGAATAAGAAATTAAAATTGAATTTGAAAAAATGTTGCTTTAGAATGATAAACTTCAACAACAAAAAATAACAATAAAATAAATCTTTAATAAAATGAAGTTTGAAAAAATCACATAAGAATTGAAAAAATATAATACTATATCATCCTAATAATTAACAAATATAATACTATATCATTAATAATACAATTAATTAAATTAATGTGTGATACGTTTAAATAAAGTTAAATAAAACTTATAATAATATATAAAAAAAAAAGAACCTAAAAAAAAAAAAAAATAGACCATTTACAGTAAAACTAGTATTAAAAATCAATTTTGCTTCCCACACCCCTCAATTTTTTTAAAACCCAAAATACCCAAACTACCCTTCCCTCTATATTCACTTAATACCTTCATCTTCTAACTTCATCATCTTCATCTTCTATAACCTAATACCTTCATCTTCATCTTCATTAACCTAATACCTTCATCCTTCATCTTCAATCATCTACATTCTTGAATCAAGTAATCAATCAATCTTCAATCATCTTCAACACCATCTTCAACACCATCTTCAATCACTTCAAGCATCTCTTCAATCAAGTAAGCAATGTTGTTTTCGTTTTCGTTTTTTGGGTTTAACTCTCTGGGTTTTGAATTTTCATGAATGGGTTTTGAATGTTCATCAATGGGTCTGGGTTTGATGGTGTTTTTTGGGTTTTGAATGTTCAGATACATGAAGTGAAATCAAGTACATGAACTCAGATCACGTAGGTGAGTTTACGTAGGCTGATGGAGTTCACGTACGTGAACTCAGATCACGTAGGTAGACGTGAACTCAGTTAACGTAGGCTGATGGAGTTCACGTACGTGAACTTAGATCACGTAGGTGGACGTGAACTCAGTTAACGTAGGCTGATGGAGTTCACGTACACGAACTCAGTTCACGTAGGTGATGGAATTCACGTACTGAACACAATTCACGTAGGTTGATGAAGTTCACGTATGAGTTTATGCTTGCCCCTGTTGTGGTTTATGTTATATTGCTATGTTGTTTTGATAATGATTATGATTTGTTTATGCAGAAATGGTGCGCACAATGTTTACTGATAGAGAAGGTCGTATTATACTCGACCAAGGGACTGATAGAGAGGGTCGTGTTAGACCAACTGCTTCTGCACGGGCTCACCGTGCTTAGCGTGAATTGCGTGGACAGCGAAGATTACGGAATCAACAAGCAGAACATGCGCAACCAGAACAGGGGCAAGCAGAAGAGGCCCAAGCGGATGAGGCCCAACCTGAAGAGGTCCAAGCGGATGAGGCCCAACCTGAAGCAGATGACGGATATCCTGGTGGTCCGGTTGACAGGTCTGTCCTAAGGACATATGGGGATCATGTTGCGACACGACTATGGGACG
>NC_021162.2:33422230-33426188 GCF_000331145.2 Cicer arietinum | reverse complement strand
GTGGGTGTATGAGCATTTTCCAACATTATGTGCGAATTGTTGTAGACTATCTCAGATTTATGATAAGGACTATCTGAGAGGAGTTAGATGGAAGCCAAAACGGGATAAAGGTTTGGTTATTCCATTTAGGAAAGCACTGGACGAGATTGATGTTGATGGCATATGTTGGACACCCTACAGAGAGCATAGGTCGAAACGACCATTTGAGGTTGTTTCGTTATTCAGAGGGTGGATACGTTGGGGTCCCAAGATGTATGCTCACTTTCCAGATATGGTATTGCGTCAATATGGACATGTCCAAACCATCCCTGGTTCACCTTTGGAGATAGTAGGTCAGACGACCACACCAGAGGAAATGGACATCATGTTTACGCAATACGCTGTACATGTAGTTAACGCTGGGGAAGTTGTACACAGACCTACAGACTGTGCAATTGAGTACATGGACTGGTTTCGTCGGATTTCTCATCCATATATCATTCTAGAGAACCAGTCTATGTAGCACCTTCGATTGCAGAACATGCCGATGATGATCATGCTTCAGAAGAAACAACGGTAAATTCATTTAAATTTAATTTATAACTTTATTAAATTAAATAGTCATGTAATTAATTAATGTATTTTTTAATGCAGCGTCGAGCAATACAAATTGCAGATGAGCTTCTTGGTCGACAGCTGGTATTACCTGATGGCATCACACTTGTGAATGAATTAATTTTGATATTGCGATCTCAAAGGGGTGGTGGTAGAGATTGGACTCGTGTAGTGCCATATCGTAGGAGACATAGACAGACTTAGGATATTTACTTTCGATATTTATTTTAGATATGTATTTTGGATATGTATTTTAGATATCTATTCTGGATTTCGGATATTTTGGTTACAGATATTTTGGATATATTGGATATCTATTTTGGATTTCGACCATATTAATTAAACAATTCAGTTTACAACTTCAACAATTCATACAATATTAGTTGAATTCATACAATATTCTTGATTCAATCACAATCAATTCTCACACTTAATATTTGCCAATAGAGTTTGTGAGTTATAACAATTTCTCTCAAAGTGTATTATTTGAAAAGTTCAGTTCTTTCTATGTATTCTATTATTGTTATTAAAATTGTGATTGATTTCAGTTTATATAGTTTCAGAAAAAACTTAGACAAATCGATTTCCCAATCAATTTATTAACGTGTATTACCAACTTAATCGATTTCCCAATCGATTTCGTGTTTCTTGTTTTTCTTTAAATTCTTGAAACAGATGAACTAATCGATTTGCTAATCGATGTTTTTAATGCATAAATCAGAACTTTGATACTCAGTTCATCTCAGAGTCGGTTGAGTAATCGATTTATAATTGTTTTGTTCAAAATGTAAGATCAAACAATCGATTACTCAGTCGATTCTCTTTTACTAACATAATCAATTTGGCAATGGGCTAATGTCTCCCTGTAACTCAGATACTCAACCAAATCGATTTGCCAATTGACTGATTTTTCCCTGTAACTCAGTCACTTAATCAAATCGATTTGCCAATCGACTGATTTCTCCATGTAACTCAGATATTTAGTTACAATCGATGTGCCAATCGATTACTCAGTATGTTTCTGATAAATGATGAACTGATTCATTTTATGCAATCGATTACCTAATCGATTTCTTTCAATCAGAGAACTCAGGTTTGATAAAACCTGTTTAAGTAATCGATTAACTCAGTGAAAGCTTGGTTCTGTGAATCAAAAAATTGATTAACCAATTGATTAGTAGGAATCTTGTACTTCAAGAAAAGTATATCAATCGATTATCCAATCGATTTCATTTGATCATAGAACACAGGTCTGATATCAGCCTTTAAGTAATCGATTTCCCAATCGATTGATTTAGTTAAAACTTGGTTCTATAACTCAGAAAATCGATTGCCCAGTTGCTTTCCCAATTGATTGATTAACATACTTATTTTATGATTTCAGTTTTTACTTGGCAAATATTATATGTGTGAAATCATAATGATGAATCTAACTAATAAACACTATGAACACTAGACACATTTACACATAATCTTCAAGCCTTATATGATATGATCAATTTTTGCTTGATTGCTTGAGATCCAAGTTTTGTTCTGGTTTTGTCCAAGTGTAGTGTTTGATTCTTTCCTGAAATGTATCTCAACTCAAACTATTAGATTAACCAGATAATGGATATACATTGTATGTTTGGGAGTTACATCAAAATCACAGAGGCATATATCTTACATATTTGAATTCAACAATTCAGTTTACAATAACTTTATTTATAGTTTTTGGAAATATCTCCAACCAATGTTGCATGCGATCCCTGTAAATAAATTCCCATTGTCGCGCTTCTTCATTGCAATAATTTTTCCACAAATTACTTGCTGGTGGTATAGTGGAATATGACTTTAAGTAAACTTGTTAAATTACATAACAATTATAAATCAATAACAATTATAAATCAGTAACAATTATAAAGTGAATTATCAATAACAATTATAAAGTGAATTATCAATAACAATTTAATATCACAATTAATACCTGTACGAAATGGCAGTTGTTAATAAATGCAATAACAATCATACGATGATCTGACATAGATGTTGGTGGTGGACTCCGAAGTGGAAAATATGTTTGTGATTGGTTAAGTGATAATGCGACGACAACCAAGTTAAACTTCGAAGCAATCACATATCCCATTTCTGGAAGTGTCATCCAATTATCCTTCGACGCAACTTGCTCAACATACACATTGTGTATAAGTTGTCGAACATAATTTTCTCCATCAAATAGTATCTCGTAATGAGACATGAACTCTTGAAGCTCTATCACACACTATTGACGGATGAATGCCCAACAGTTCTCACCCATTCCAAGTAAAGCTGCAACTGCACGATATCCACAATTACCATCATCACCGACATCAATAATGTCATCTATGAATTTATGAATTTCAACTAACAACCAATCTTTGAAGAGGAGAACTCTTGGTTGTTGAACTTTGCTAATTGATGGTCGAGGTGTGAGCTTTTGGACTGATGGTCAAGGTGCTAGCTTTTCTACTTTACTGGTATCTATAGTGCTACATGCATTTGTACCACTACATCCAACACTTGCATCCACATACTCCCACCAAGATGGGTCACACTTGGTTGATTTATCTCTTTTTGATACCTTACTTTTGCCTTTTTTGGTGCACCTTTTGTTTTAACCTTGGCAACCGGTGGAAACATCGACGTAGTCGATGGATACGCGATCTCTCGTAATTTACCTTTAAGTGAAATTTTGCCAGGTACATCAAGTTCTTCAAACTTTTTCACTATGACATCTATTTCATGTTTCACAGATAACTCTGAAGGTTGACTCGATGCATCAACATGGAAAGTTAATTTACTCCACCAAACATGAATAGCGTCTAATGGAATGGAACGTGGGATCATACTATACCTGGCTATTTCACATGCACAAGGTAGACCATGTGTTGTTCTAATTGTGCAACGAAACTCAGTCTGATCAATACCTACATACTTCACGCGATCATACTCTGCCGCAATGTGATCAATTGCATTTTTTGACACAACACCACGCAAATTCGCATATAATCTATTACTATAGTGATGCACCTTTTGAATGCTGCTCTTTTCAAATGATGCTATTATCTCATTGTGTTGTAATACAATCATGCTATTGATGGTTTCCCAAACACTGCATATATCACCAATACTATCTTGTAATATCCTTTTCAAACTCCAATGTGCCGACTCAATCCTTTGTGTTGTGGTGTTCCCAAAGTGCATAACTCTATTTGTCCACGCCTCAACAAACCTTTTCTTGTGAGGAATTAACCACTGCTCGTGTATATAATCATAAAAAATAGAACAGCTACTACAAATTCCTTCAAAGATAGCCAACTTCATGTAGTACTGAGTCTCATCATAA
>NC_021162.2:33421535-33421991 GCF_000331145.2 Cicer arietinum | reverse complement strand
ATTTAATGCGTTACGGGTGAAATGGTAATTTAACAAATATCTAGATATTTTGAGATATTTGTTAAGTTATATTTAATATATATATATATATATATGTTTGCTTGGAGAGAATAGAAAGAAAGGAAATTAGAAGGAAGGAAAAGGAAAAGAAAAGGTTATATAAAGGAAAGAAGGAAAAAGGAAGAAAGGAAAAACAAAGGAAAGAAAAAGAAAGGAAGGAAAATCGTATTTGTCGCGTTCCATCAATGTCAAAAGATGTTGCATTTTTGTTCTATTACCTCTAAGTGATGAACGATATGCTTGACGTGCATTGTAAACTTGTTTTATTGTCGTCAAACTTTCAACGTTATGATCCCTCAATGTCATTAGAATGTTTTTTGGTTTTACAAAGTTCTTTGTCATATCACCAAGTACATTTTTCTCATCTTGAGACAATCGGCCTAAGAAAGAGTGACC
>NC_021162.2:33369351-33420774 GCF_000331145.2 Cicer arietinum | reverse complement strand
GAGTATTAAGAATGGGGAATCTCTTAATGTCTCGTTTACTTATGTGTGCTTCGGTAAATCGTGCTGACCCGGGATGGGTGGCACCTTGGTAAACGGTACGGGTCCGTGATAGGCAGTACGTTTACGATTTACGTTTGGTAAGTTGTGCTGACCCGTGATAGGTGGCACCTCGGTAAACAGTACTGACCCGTGATAGGTGGTACGTTTACGACTTACGTTCCTGAGGGAATTGTGTTTGTCCGTGAGAGACTGCACAGGGGTTTGTCCGTGAGAGACTACGCCCTGGTTTAAGTTAGATGAGAATTAAGAATGGGGAATCTCTTAATGTCTTGTTTACTTATGTGTATTTTGGTAAATCGTGCTGACCCGAGATAGGTGGTACCTTGGTAAACGGTACGGGTCCGTGATAGGCAGTACGTTTACGATTTACGTTTGGTAAGTTGTGCTGACCCGGGAGGGTGGCACCTCGGTAAACAGTACTGACCCGTGATAGGTGGTACGTTTACGACTTACGTTCCTGAGGGAATTGTGTTTGTCCGTGAGAGACTGCACAGGTGTTTGTCCGTGAGAGACTACACCCTGTTAAATTGTGAATAGTTGGTTCATTTTGGCTGTGTAGTATTGTGTTATAAGTGTTAAGTGTATGTTTCGGGATTTGGTGATAACATGTTTGATTGCAATACCATTTCGAAATCCATGATATTGTAGTAATTGTGTTATAAGTGTTAAGTGTTAAGAATTGGGATTATGCATGAAGGTGACTTGAGTTAATTCATGAATTTTTGGAAAAACGATCAGGGAAATCGATTTCCCAATCGATTGGATAGTAAACAGGGACTTGGCCAAATGGACAAAATCGATTAGCCCATCGATTTTGTAATCAGTTTTCAAAAATCATTTACGAAATCGATTGCCCAATCGATTGGGCCTAAGTCAGCAACCCAGGGACTCATCAGAACTGACAAAATCGACTTAGAAATCGATTTGGTCATGCAGAAACTCAGCAGAACTGACCAAATCGATTTGGCAATCGATTGGCTCAGCAAAAGTCCTTATTTTGAGTTAGATAATCGATTTCTCAATTGATTTATCAATGCTTTGGTCAGTTATGTATTACTTGATGGTTTGAGAACTTCATTTTGAGTTCATTGTTAATTGGCAAGCATTATATGAACTTTTAGCATATGGAAAATCCTTTTAAGGTGCATGCTTAGTTGAAAGGTTATTTTGTGCATTTAAAACTTAAATGTTATGTGTTAACTGTTATTTTCGGTTGGTGACCTTTACAATTATTGTGGAAATCTGGGCTTTGCCCTCAGATGAGAGTCAGGACGATCCTACCGGTTCGTACCCTACGGACGGAAATGGAGATGGGAACGCTTCACTGCAGCTACGTTAGGAGGATCTCACGGGGCGCGTGGAGATCACTCAGGGTGTTTAGTTGTTTCGTAAAATGATCAGACTAGGTTATCACAGAGGGAACGAATGTCTTTCTTTTGGGGTTGCGTTTATTTTTAAACCGGAAGACTATACTGTTACTATTATTGTCAGTACGACACCTTAGTTGAATGAGTTCCTTGTATCTTCTGGTTGTTGTTTAAATACTTTGGATGTATGTATTTGAGAAACTTTTTCCGCTGCTTGTAAATTTTAATGACTCAATTATTTATCCAAAGGCATTTCCTGATTTAATTCTCTGTTTTATTTTAATTCCTTTTGAAAAAAAAAATACACCCTCGCTTTGAAAAACGGGGTGTTACATTGTGGTATCAGAGCTTTGGTTTGGTTTTCTTTGGGGGCTGTGGAACCTCTAGTTCTAGATTGTAGGTTAGGAGTTGTTGTCTGATCATGTGTCGGTTTAGGTGGTTTGAGTTGTCAAGTTCATATTTTCGGATTTGTGGTCAGCATTTTCATTATTTTCGGCAGCAACCTTGTCTTGGGTTTCTAGTTGAGCAATTGACTGCTTAAACATATGCAGTTTCAGAATCAATTTGTATTATCAATGAGGAAAATAAATAAATGATTATTTGTTTGTTTACATGGATGCATAGGCATGAACTGTTTGTGGCGAATCAGCATGTAGTTATATATTTGAATATTTATTGTTCACTTCATTTATACAAACCTCAAGAATTTGGGTTGTGTATTGAAGTTCATTTTCTGGTCTGCTGCTCTTGTTATCTATCGTTGTTGATTCTTCCTCCTTAAATGTTTGCTCCTGAAAGCTTTGCCTAGCCATTTCATATTGTACAATTGCTGATGTAGGCAATATTGATGGGGCTTCATCATCAGATACACCTATCATTATACATGGGATATTTCTATGATATGTTAGAATATCTTATGAGGGAGAGAATGGTACATGATACATTAGGATAACTTTAAGGGTTAATTTTTTCACCTTATTTACAATCTCTTCTTTTCTTGACCCTTATCTTAGTGTTTTTTTGTTTTGTTTTTTATCTTTAACAAGTCTTTACCTCTAACTAGATAACACTTATCTTATGGTTTCAATACTCACAGTTCTTTCACACATTTTTTTCATTTCTCTCTCTCTTTGGGTGAGTCTGAAGACCATGTTATGTGATAACAAAGACAATGCAGTAATTTCTATTAAATATTAACATTAGACTTCTTTCGGAACTTCCATGATTAAAATGAAATTCACTAAAGACAGAAAAAGCAACTGATATTTTGAAATATACTTTCTGTTGTAGTTTTTTGTGATTGCATTTCAGTTGCCTCCTCCCTCTCTCTGGCTTCCTCTTGCTTGATTTCCTCACCATCTTTGTTCTCCAATATTTCTCTAGTGTGTGAGATGCGAACCTTTTCAAGTTCATCAACATCAATACTTGGGCTTATTTCTGTGGTCTCCAACCCTTCTATATTCGAAAGCCTTATGAATGCGGTGTCCATTATCTGAGGTTCATCTTTCTTTTCATTTTCCCAGCTAGTGTTGCTTGCCAATTCATGTAGATCAAATGCCTGTTTTAGCATATAATGTGTTAAAACGTAAAGTATTGTATTTTAGAAAATGCATATATTTGGTTGTTTGCATGAACACTTAGTTAAGATGTGCATATGTTAAAACGCAAGGTGGTATCTTTTATATTCTACTTTGTTTTGTTGCAGTACGGTCAAACCTCAAGAAATTTTGTGTTCTCCAACAAATCATTTATTGGTATATGCTCCTCTTTGGTATCAGCCATTGCTGATTCAGCTTCATTTTTCAGTTCTTGAATGCTTCTCTCAACCTTCTCAACTCTGACAGATGGAATGATAGACAAAGGTAGGATGGCTTTATCCTCAGGTATACCTGTTATAATACAAATGAGGTGTTAGATGCAATCTTTCATGCAAGATAGGCTAAGGTAGTTCATCATGGGCACATTTATATGTTTTCTTAAAACTTCAAAGTTCCACTGCTTCGAAAAACAGCTTTATGAGTGCAAATGATAATTGTCTACATGCATGCTATCATGCATATAAAGTTGATTGAAGTATTTTCTTTCTTCAAAACACAAGTTTCTAAAGCAAGACTTCACCAAAGATCTTGAGTTTGAAGCGATTTAAAATACCATGCAAGCACTTCTTTTTCATGTGAATCTTTAATCATTTTTGTTTGCTTCTTGTATGCATATCATATTGGGAAATTCCAAAAGAGAAGGGTGCATAATTTTCATAACATTATTACTTTTGATTTTAGGCTCTTGCAATTCCGCATCAGTGGGTTCTTTCATATCATTTGCTTTATCTGGCACGGTTTTCCCACCATCATTGATCTCTGACCTGTCAATAGAGTCTGATTCTGGAAGTTTTTCCAGTTCTTCCTCGTCAAAACTTAATTTTGTACTGCATTTTGCTGTTACCATTCCTTCTGAACTGATATTCTTTGTTATCTTTTTCTCCATGGTAGATTGTTCAGGTTTGTGGTCAACATTTTCTGATCCGACTTTCATCATGGTTTTAGGTTCATCTATTGCCTGTTTCAAATATAACATATCAGAATCAAATTTGTATTAGAAAACATAAATAAAGAAATGCAAATGGTTGATTCTTTGTTTACATGAATGTCTAAGTGCAATTTATGTTTGAAATGAGATGAAGTTATATATGTTATTGTTATTATTATTATTGTTGTTGTTGAAGTTGTGGGATCTTAGAGAAAAGGAGGAGAGAAAATAATAAGGGTTTGAATATTATTGATAATAGCTTAATACAAAAGACTCAATACTAATCTCTATTTATAGAGAAACATAGACTCATTCCTAAATAAGGAATAAATCATAATAATAATGAAAGATATTCTAAGATATCTCTATGATTATAAATTGATCCTAAGAAATAATTTAAGATACTCTAATATAATATAAAAGATATTATAAGATATTTTCTAATATTCTAACACTCCCCCTTAAGTTAAAGCTTACTAAGCTTTAGCTTGCTACAAGAAAACAATGTTTTGCTTCACAAAATAATAAAAAATATGGAGAGGCAACTCAGGGATGCATGTGAAGTCGGAGAGAATTGCTATAAATATAGCCTAGCCAGATAGTCTGATTGATCATCAGCCTGGGAGAAATTCATGGCAAGCAATTGAACAAAGCAAACTCCGTTCTTCTAAAAAACTGCATTTGAAAGCTTCAAACCAATAATAATGGAGACTCAAAATATTTAAACTTGAATCTGCTTCAATGAGAGAGAGGCGTGCTTCAAGGAGAGAAAGGAAAGGCCAGTGCATCTGGGACAAATTGCCAAGATAAAGTAAGTCATGAAAATAAAAGATACCGTTAGAATAACCACCAACGGAAGAAGTCATCACTAATATAATTCATATGTGGAAAAAGGGACACCACCAGACTGATTGTCGGTGGGAACATAAGCCACTATTATAATCTATTAGTAAGAACTAAATTGCATGACAAACACCGAATAAGAAGCAGCGCAACTCTAACGAAGCGAAGCCATGGTCGATCAACAAAGTAAGAAAATGCATCCAAAACAGGATAGATAACGATTGTTTGAACAATGACACATATTTTCGTTGATCAAAATTGGAGAGTAAGGGCAAATCTAGAACCATCGAAGAGAGAATAATTGTGCACCAAGAAGAATCCCATCAATTGAATTGCAAATCTTCCAAACCTGTCAGTTAAGAGCCCACTCATAAGGGCTGCAACAGTTTCCTCCATCAAAAATCTGATCCCACGGTCCACTTCCCAAGGACACCACAATCTGTGCGACCACTATTCCCAGAATAGGATACCCACTATTCTTAGAATCAGAATCAAGACACCCATTCAATGCTTCCACAACATTAGCAGCATTGTCTGGATTTTCGAAATTGACAAAACCAAAGCACTTTGACCTACCATCTGCATCTCTCATCAAAACACCACTATTAATGCATCTCCCCAGTTGTTCCTTCACCGATTTAGCCATCTCGACCACGCAGTCCTCTGCTGTCGTAGCTGATTGTGGCAACCTTACAGGCCGAAAGAAAGGAACAACTTCCTCCATCATTTTCACTCATTCCCATTCTTTCTTCAAGTTGTTTATGACATTTCCTCTTTCTGTTCTCGAAACATACGGCAACCCGCTTTTCACACCGAGGTCACATATAACTTTCACACACAATCCACACCATATATCTTCCACAGTTTCCCACCTGATTTTTCCTTCTCATGCCAACACCAAAGCTGGGACCAATGCCGGGCCAACTAATTCTCGGTTAAAGGCAATGTTGATTCCACTCACCGGCAACATTGCTCTAACAGGAACTGTCAGAACTGCATCCACATATCGTGAATTCCTCTGCGCTGGCTTGAGAGCATGAGTTGGTGCATCAAGGTCTGCCAGATTGAGCCACAGTTCACACGACAGAGCACAATCAACCCCATTTCGAAGGCTAAATGGGTAGCTGCGAACAAAATCCGCACCCCTACAGAATGGATCATATAGTGTATTAAAGAAGAAAGGAGTGGCATGAATCTTGAGGTTCACAATATGCTGAGCCACAACGTCTACGAAATTCCTCGCATTATCTTTTGCTGGAACACAATCATCATCAATACAGACAACATACTTCTTCTTTGAAACTAGAAAGCCGAAATATCTACAAGCGTAGCCAGAGAAGCGAATGGAAGTGGAGGAATCCACCACTTGCTCAATTTCAGATTTTGTATAGACATCTGCACTAAATCCTTCAGGAATTTGGAGTTATTCCTTGAGGTTAGTATCTTTGACTATTATTAGGTGGAAACGGGAGAAAACTAGCTTCCATTCATTCATAAAAGTTGTGAGGTCAGAGTGCAGGGCACCAATCACAATGTCAACTTCGTTGTCGTTGATAATTACTTGAGACATCTTTTGAGGTATACAATACAATACAGATTATTTCACAAACTGAAATTCTAGATTGTGAGTTGGACTCAAACTTGTGACAATAGTTTCAATCTTATCTTAGAATTTCTGGGGGGCAAAAATTGACAGATCGAAAATTAGGGTTTCGATGCGTGTAAAAAAAGGGTTTTAGGATTACGGCCAGAAAGCTTATTGTAACACCCCGTTTTTCTAAGCGAGGGTATATTTTTTTTTTTTCAAAAGTAATTAAAAACCAACAAGGAATTAAATCATGAAATGCCTTTGGATAAATAATCGAGTCATTAAAATTTACAAACAGCGGAAAAGTTCCTCCAATTATAAATTCCAAGACATTTACACAACAACAAATGGTACTTGGGACCCATTCAAATAAGAAGTCAAACTGACAATATTAGTATAAGTACAATTTTCCAAACTAAGAATACTCCAATCCAAAAGAAGGACATCTAGTCCCTATACATCATCCTAATCTGATCATCCTACCAAAAAGCTATACACCCTGAGTATCACCACGCGCCCCGTGAGATCCTCCTAACGTAACTGCAGTCAAGCGTTCCCATCTCCATTCCCGTCCGTAGGGTACGAACCGGTAGAACCGTCCTGACTCTCATCTGAGGGCAAAACCCAGATTTCCACAATAATTGTAAAGGGTCACCAACCATAAAATAACAGTTAACACATAGCAATTGAGTTTTTAAATGCCCAAAATAACTTTTCAACTAAGCATGCACCTTAACAGGATTTCCAATATGCGAAAAGTTCATACAATACTTTGCCAATACTTGGGGTGAAGGTTTTTTTTTTATGAAAACAGAATCCTGGGCTGAATCAATCGATTTGGCAATCGATTGAGTGGGTACTGAGCCCCCAGGTTTTAAGCCAATCGATTTCCAAATCGATTTGGTCGAATATGGATAAGTCCCTGACTTAGGCCAAATCGATTGGGCAATCGATTTCGTAAATGATTTTCGAAAACTGATTACAAAATCGATTGGCTAATCGATTTTGTCCATTTGGCCAAGTCCCTGACTTCCATCCAATCGATTGGGAAATCGATTTCCCTGATCATTTTTCCAAAAATTCATGAATTAACCCAAGTCATTCCTAATCAAGTTCACAACCTAACACTTAGCAATTCCTACGCGATTACCACGGCAATTGGGATCTCGATAACCATCTTACTTACACACAATAATCAACACATAACACTTAGCATTTTCAACGCAATTACTACGATAAATCAAAATTCAAATCACTCAATCATACACTCAAATCAAATACGACTCGCGTGCCAAGCACCCTAACGCAATGCGTATATGCCAAAATGCATGGACTCGGAATTCCAAACCAAAACCCTCCTCGAAGGGCCGTAAATCATAATTGTACCGCCTATCGCAGGCCAAAGTACCAATTACCGAGGTGCCACCTATCACGGGTCAGCACGATTTACTAAAAAGCGTAAATCATAAACGTACCACCTATCACGGGTCAGTACAGTTTACCGAGGTGTCACCTATCACGGGTCAACACGATTTACTAAAAGAAAAAGCGGAAATCGTAAATGTACCACCTATCACGGGTCAGTACAGTTACCATGGTGTCACCTATCACGGGTCAACACGATTTACTAAAAGAAAAAGCGGAAATCGTAAATGTACCACCTATCACGGGTCAGTACAGTTACCATGGTGTCACCTATCACGGGTCAACACGATTTACTAAAAGAAAAAGCGGGAATCGTAAACGTACCGCCTATCACAGACCAGTACTGTTTACCGAGGTGCCACCTATCACGGGTCAGCACAATCCACCAAAAATGTAAATCGTAAATGTACCACCTATCACGGGTCAGTACAGTTACCATGGTGTCACCTATCACGGGTCAACACGATTTACTAAAAGAAAAAGCGGGAATCGTAAATGTACCACCTATCACGGGTCAGTACAGTTTACCGAAGTGTCACCTATCACGGGTCAACACGATTTACTAAAATATAAATCGCAAACGTACAACCTATCACGGGTCCGTACAATTTACCAAGGTGCCACCTATCACGGGTCAGCACAATTCACCAAAAATATAAATCGTAAATGTACCACCTATCACGGGTCAGTACAGTTTACCGAGGTGTCACCTATCACGGGTCAACACGATTTACTAAAAGAAAAAGCGGAAATCGTAAATGTACCACCTATCACGGGTCAGTACAGTTTACCGAGGTGTCACCTATCACGGGTCAACACGATTTACTAAAAGAAAAAGCGGAAATCGTAAATGTACCACCTATCACGGGTCAGTACAGTTTACCGAGGTGTCACCTATCACGGGTCAACACGATTTACTAAAATATAAATCGCAAACGTACAACCTATCACGGGTCCGTACAGTTTACCAAGGTGTCACCTATCACGGGTCGACACAATTTACCAAATGAAATGCATGAGCATACACAGACTCCATTCACAACAATCGTTAAGCAAATGCAGATATTAAAAGATTCCCCATTTTTAATACCCATTTAACTTAAACGACTTTCAAACAACATTAATTAAATAAGTCATTAAGAGATTCCCCGTTCTTAATACCGATTTAACTTAATGATTTTCAAAACAAAACGTTAAGCAAACAGTCATATTAAGAGATTCCCCATTCTTAATACTCATTTACCGAAACGACTTTCAAACAACATTAATTAAATAAGTCATTAAGAGATTCCCCGTTCTTAATACCGATTTAACTTAATGATTTTCAAAACAAAACGTTAAGCAAACAGTCATATTAAGAGATTCCCCATTCTTAATACTCATTTACCGAAACGACTTTCAAACAACATTAATTAAATAAGTCATTAAGAGATTCCCCGTTCTTAATACCGATTTAACTTAATGATTTTCAAAACAAAACGTTAAGCAAACAGTCATATTAAGAGATTCCCCATTCTTAATATACTTTTGACTTAAACGATTTTCTCGCAAAACATTCAGTAAACGAGTCATTAAGAGATTCCCCATTCTTAATACTCATTTACCGAAACGACTTTCAAACAACATTAATTAAATAAGTCATTAAGAGATTCCCCGTTCTTAATACCGATTTAACTTAATGATTTTCAAAACAAAACGTTAAGCAAACAGTCATATTAAGAGATTCCCCATTCTTAATACTCATTTACCGAAACGATTTTCAAAAACGATAGTTAAGTAACCGAGACATTAAGAGATTCCCCATTCTCAACGCCCAGTTAACTTAAACATTTTCCTCAAATACACATTAAGTAAACCGAGGTATTAAAAGATTCCCCATTTTTAATACCCATTTAACTTAAACGACTTTCAAACAACATTAATTAAATAAGTCATTAAGAGATTCCCCGTTCTTAATACCGATTTAACTTAATGATTTTCAAAACAAAACGTTAAGCAAACAGTCATATTAAGAGATTCCCCATTCTTAATACTCATTTACCGAAACGACTTTCAAACAACATTAATTAAATAAGTCATTAAGAGATTCCCCGTTCTCAATACCGATTTAACTTAATGATTTTCAAAACAAAACGTTAAGCAAACAGTCATATTAAGAGATTCCCCATTCTTAATACTCATTTACCGAAACGACTTTCAAACAACATTAATTAAATAAGTCATTAAGAGATTCCCCGTTCTTAATACCGATTTAACTTAATGATTTTCAAAACAAAACGTTAAGCAAACAGTCATATTAAGAGATTCCCCATTCTTAATACTCATTTACCGAAACGACTTTCAAACAACATTAATTAAATAAGTCATTAAGAGATTCCCCGTTCTCAATACCGATTTAACTTAATGATTTTCAAAACAAAACGTTAAGCAAACAGTCATATTAAGAGATTCCCCATTCTTAATACTCATTTACCGAAACGACTTTCAAACAACATTAATTAAATAAGTCATTAAGAGATTCCCCGTTCTCAATACCGATTTAACTTAATGATTTTCAAAACAAAACGTTAAGCAAACAGTCATATTAAGAGATTCCCCATTCTTAATACTCATTTACCGAAACGACTTTCAAACAACATTAATTAAATAAGTCATTAAGAGATTCCCCGTTCTTAATACCGATTTAACTTAATGATTTTCAAAACAAAACGTTAAGCAAACAGTCATATTAAGAGATTCCCCATTCTTAATACTCATTTACCGAAACGACTTTCAAACAACATTAATTAAATAAGTCATTAAGAGATTCCCCGTTCTTAATACCGATTTAACTTAATGATTTTCAAAACAAAACGTTAAGCAAACAGTCATATTAAGAGATTCCCCATTCTTAATACTCATTTACCGAAACGACTTTCAAACAACATTAATTAAATAAGTCATTAAGAGATTCCCCGTTCTCAATACCGATTTAACTTAATGATTTTCAAAACAAAACGTTAAGCAAACAGTCATATTAAGAGATTCCCCATTCTTAATACTCATTTACCGAAACGACTTTCAAACAACATTAATTAAATAAGTCATTAAGAGATTCCCCGTTCTCAATACCGATTTAACTTAATGATTTTCAAAACAAAACGTTAAGCAAACAGTCATATTAAGAGATTCCCCATTCTTAATACTCATTTACCGAAACGACTTTCAAACAACATTAATTAAATAAGTCATTAAGAGATTCCCCGTTCTCAATACCGATTTAACTTAATGATTTTCAAAACAAAACGTTAAGCAAACAGTCATATTAAGAGATTCCCCATTCTTAATACTCATTTACCGAAACGACTTTCAAACAACATTAATTAAATAAGTCATTAAGAGATTCCCCGTTCTTAATACCGATTTAACTTAATGATTTTCAAAACAAAACGTTAAGCAAACAGTCATATTAAGAGATTCCCCATTCTTAATACTCATTTACCGAAACGACTTTCAAACAACATTAATTAAATAAGTCATTAAGAGATTCCCCGTTCTTAATACCGATTTAACTTAATGATTTTCAAAACAAAACGTTAAGCAAACAGTCATATTAAGAGATTCCCCATTCTTAATACTCATTTACCGAAACGACTTTCAAACAACATTAATTAAATAAGTCATTAAGAGATTCCCCGTTCTCAATACCGATTTAACTTAATGATTTTCAAAACAAAACGTTAAGCAAACAGTCATATTAAGAGATTCCCCATTCTTAATACTCATTTACCGAAACGACTTTCAAACAACATTAATTAAATAAGTCATTAAGAGATTCCCCGTTCTCAATACCGATTTAACTTAATGATTTTCAAAACAAAACGTTAAGCAAACAGTCATATTAAGAGATTCCCCATTCTTAATACTCATTTACCGAAACGACTTTCAAACAACATTAATTAAATAAGTCATTAAGAGATTCCCCGTTCTCAATACCGATTTAACTTAATGATTTTCAAAACAAAACGTTAAGCAAACAGTCATATTAAGAGATTCCCCATTCTTAATACTCATTTACCGAAACGACTTTCAAACAACATTAATTAAATAAGTCATTAAGAGATTCCCCGTTCTTAATACCGATTTAACTTAATGATTTTCAAAACAAAACGTTAAGCAAACAGTCATATTAAGAGATTCCCCATTCTTAATACTCATTTACCGAAACGACTTTCAAACAACATTAATTAAATAAGTCATTAAGAGATTCCCCGTTCTTAATACCGATTTAACTTAATGATTTTCAAAACAAAACGTTAAGCAAACAGTCATATTAAGAGATTCCCCATTCTTAATACTCATTTACCGAAACGACTTTCAAACAACATTAATTAAATAAGTCATTAAGAGATTCCCCGTTCTCAATACCGATTTAACTTAATGATTTTCAAAACAAAACGTTAAGCAAACAGTCATATTAAGAGATTCCCCATTCTTAATACTCATTTACCGAAACGACTTTCAAACAACATTAATTAAATAAGTCATTAAGAGATTCCCCGTTCTCAATACCGATTTAACTTAATGATTTTCAAAACAAAACGTTAAGCAAACAGTCATATTAAGAGATTCCCCATTCTTAATACTCATTTACCGAAACGACTTTCAAACAACATTAATTAAATAAGTCATTAAGAGATTCCCCGTTCTCAATACCGATTTAACTTAATGATTTTCAAAACAAAACGTTAAGCAAACAGTCATATTAAGAGATTCCCCATTCTTAATACTCATTTACCGAAACGACTTTCAAACAACATTAATTAAATAAGTCATTAAGAGATTCCCCGTTCTTAATACCGATTTAACTTAATGATTTTCAAAACAAAACGTTAAGCAAACAGTCATATTAAGAGATTCCCCATTCTTAATACTCATTTACCGAAACGACTTTCAAACAACATTAATTAAATAAGTCATTAAGAGATTCCCCGTTCTTAATACCGATTTAACTTAATGATTTTCAAAACAAAACGTTAAGCAAACAGTCATATTAAGAGATTCCCCATTCTTAATACTCATTTACCGAAACGACTTTCAAACAACATTAATTAAATAAGTCATTAAGAGATTCCCCGTTCTCAATACCGATTTAACTTAATGATTTTCAAAACAAAACGTTAAGCAAACAGTCATATTAAGAGATTCCCCATTCTTAATACTCATTTACCGAAACGACTTTCAAACAACATTAATTAAATAAGTCATTAAGAGATTCCCCGTTCTCAATACCGATTTAACTTAATGATTTTCAAAACAAAACGTTAAGCAAACAGTCATATTAAGAGATTCCCCATTCTTAATACTCATTTACCGAAACGACTTTCAAACAACATTAATTAAATAAGTCATTAAGAGATTCCCCGTTCTCAATACCGATTTAACTTAATGATTTTCAAAACAAAACGTTAAGCAAACAGTCATATTAAGAGATTCCCCATTCTTAATACTCATTTACCGAAACGACTTTCAAACAACATTAATTAAATAAGTCATTAAGAGATTCCCCGTTCTTAATACCGATTTAACTTAATGATTTTCAAAACAAAACGTTAAGCAAACAGTCATATTAAGAGATTCCCCATTCTTAATACTCATTTACCGAAACGACTTTCAAACAACATTAATTAAATAAGTCATTAAGAGATTCCCCGTTCTTAATACCGATTTAACTTAATGATTTTCAAAACAAAACGTTAAGCAAACAGTCATATTAAGAGATTCCCCATTCTTAATACTCATTTACCGAAACGACTTTCAAACAACATTAATTAAATAAGTCATTAAGAGATTCCCCGTTCTCAATACCGATTTAACTTAATGATTTTCAAAACAAAACGTTAAGCAAACAGTCATATTAAGAGATTCCCCATTCTTAATACTCATTTACCGAAACGACTTTCAAACAACATTAATTAAATAAGTCATTAAGAGATTCCCCGTTCTCAATACCGATTTAACTTAATGATTTTCAAAACAAAACGTTAAGCAAACAGTCATATTAAGAGATTCCCCATTCTTAATACTCATTTACCGAAACGACTTTCAAACAACATTAATTAAATAAGTCATTAAGAGATTCCCCGTTCTCAATACCGATTTAACTTAATGATTTTCAAAACAAAACGTTAAGCAAACAGTCATATTAAGAGATTCCCCATTCTTAATACTCATTTACCGAAACGACTTTCAAACAACATTAATTAAATAAGTCATTAAGAGATTCCCCGTTCTTAATACCGATTTAACTTAATGATTTTCAAAACAAAACGTTAAGCAAACAGTCATATTAAGAGATTCCCCATTCTTAATACTCATTTACCGAAACGACTTTCAAACAACATTAATTAAATAAGTCATTAAGAGATTCCCCGTTCTTAATACCGATTTAACTTAATGATTTTCAAAACAAAACGTTAAGCAAACAGTCATATTAAGAGATTCCCCATTCTTAATACTCATTTACCGAAACGACTTTCAAACAACATTAATTAAATAAGTCATTAAGAGATTCCCCGTTCTCAATACCGATTTAACTTAATGATTTTCAAAACAAAACGTTAAGCAAACAGTCATATTAAGAGATTCCCCATTCTTAATACTCATTTACCGAAACGACTTTCAAACAACATTAATTAAATAAGTCATTAAGAGATTCCCCGTTCTCAATACCGATTTAACTTAATGATTTTCAAAACAAAACGTTAAGCAAACAGTCATATTAAGAGATTCCCCATTCTTAATACTCATTTACCGAAACGACTTTCAAACAACATTAATTAAATAAGTCATTAAGAGATTCCCCGTTCTCAATACCGATTTAACTTAATGATTTTCAAAACAAAACGTTAAGCAAACAGTCATATTAAGAGATTCCCCATTCTTAATACTCATTTACCGAAACGACTTTCAAACAACATTAATTAAATAAGTCATTAAGAGATTCCCCGTTCTTAATACCGATTTAACTTAATGATTTTCAAAACAAAACGTTAAGCAAACAGTCATATTAAGAGATTCCCCATTCTTAATACTCATTTACCGAAACGACTTTCAAACAACATTAATTAAATAAGTCATTAAGAGATTCCCCGTTCTTAATACCGATTTAACTTAATGATTTTCAAAACAAAACGTTAAGCAAACAGTCATATTAAGAGATTCCCCATTCTTAATACTCATTTACCGAAACGACTTTCAAACAACATTAATTAAATAAGTCATTAAGAGATTCCCCGTTCTCAATACCGATTTAACTTAATGATTTTCAAAACAAAACGTTAAGCAAACAGTCATATTAAGAGATTCCCCATTCTTAATACTCATTTACCGAAACGACTTTCAAACAACATTAATTAAATAAGTCATTAAGAGATTCCCCGTTCTCAATACCGATTTAACTTAATGATTTTCAAAACAAAACGTTAAGCAAACAGTCATATTAAGAGATTCCCCATTCTTAATACTCATTTACCGAAACGACTTTCAAACAACATTAATTAAATAAGTCATTAAGAGATTCCCCGTTCTCAATACCGATTTAACTTAATGATTTTCAAAACAAAACGTTAAGCAAACAGTCATATTAAGAGATTCCCCATTCTTAATACTCATTTACCGAAACGACTTTCAAACAACATTAATTAAATAAGTCATTAAGAGATTCCCCGTTCTTAATACCGATTTAACTTAATGATTTTCAAAACAAAACGTTAAGCAAACAGTCATATTAAGAGATTCCCCATTCTTAATACTCATTTACCGAAACGACTTTCAAACAACATTAATTAAATAAGTCATTAAGAGATTCCCCGTTCTTAATACCGATTTAACTTAATGATTTTCAAAACAAAACGTTAAGCAAACAGTCATATTAAGAGATTCCCCATTCTTAATACTCATTTACCGAAACGACTTTCAAACAACATTAATTAAATAAGTCATTAAGAGATTCCCCGTTCTCAATACCGATTTAACTTAATGATTTTCAAAACAAAACGTTAAGCAAACAGTCATATTAAGAGATTCCCCATTCTTAATACTCATTTACCGAAACGACTTTCAAACAACATTAATTAAATAAGTCATTAAGAGATTCCCCGTTCTCAATACCGATTTAACTTAATGATTTTCAAAACAAAACGTTAAGCAAACAGTCATATTAAGAGATTCCCCATTCTTAATACTCATTTACCGAAACGACTTTCAAACAACATTAATTAAATAAGTCATTAAGAGATTCCCCGTTCTCAATACCGATTTAACTTAATGATTTTCAAAACAAAACGTTAAGCAAACAGTCATATTAAGAGATTCCCCATTCTTAATACTCATTTACCGAAACGACTTTCAAACAACATTAATTAAATAAGTCATTAAGAGATTCCCCGTTCTTAATACCGATTTAACTTAATGATTTTCAAAACAAAACGTTAAGCAAACAGTCATATTAAGAGATTCCCCATTCTTAATACTCATTTACCGAAACGACTTTCAAACAACATTAATTAAATAAGTCATTAAGAGATTCCCCGTTCTTAATACCGATTTAACTTAATGATTTTCAAAACAAAACGTTAAGCAAACAGTCATATTAAGAGATTCCCCATTCTTAATACTCATTTACCGAAACGACTTTCAAACAACATTAATTAAATAAGTCATTAAGAGATTCCCCGTTCTCAATACCGATTTAACTTAATGATTTTCAAAACAAAACGTTAAGCAAACAGTCATATTAAGAGATTCCCCATTCTTAATACTCATTTACCGAAACGACTTTCAAACAACATTAATTAAATAAGTCATTAAGAGATTCCCCGTTCTCAATACCGATTTAACTTAATGATTTTCAAAACAAAACGTTAAGCAAACAGTCATATTAAGAGATTCCCCATTCTTAATACTCATTTACCGAAACGACTTTCAAACAACATTAATTAAATAAGTCATTAAGAGATTCCCCGTTCTCAATACCGATTTAACTTAATGATTTTCAAAACAAAACGTTAAGCAAACAGTCATATTAAGAGATTCCCCATTCTTAATACTCATTTACCGAAACGACTTTCAAACAACATTAATTAAATAAGTCATTAAGAGATTCCCCGTTCTTAATACCGATTTAACTTAATGATTTTCAAAACAAAACGTTAAGCAAACAGTCATATTAAGAGATTCCCCATTCTTAATACTCATTTACCGAAACGACTTTCAAACAACATTAATTAAATAAGTCATTAAGAGATTCCCCGTTCTTAATACCGATTTAACTTAATGATTTTCAAAACAAAACGTTAAGCAAACAGTCATATTAAGAGATTCCCCATTCTTAATACTCATTTACCGAAACGACTTTCAAACAACATTAATTAAATAAGTCATTAAGAGATTCCCCGTTCTCAATACCGATTTAACTTAATGATTTTCAAAACAAAACGTTAAGCAAACAGTCATATTAAGAGATTCCCCATTCTTAATACTCATTTACCGAAACGACTTTCAAACAACATTAATTAAATAAGTCATTAAGAGATTCCCCGTTCTCAATACCGATTTAACTTAATGATTTTCAAAACAAAACGTTAAGCAAACAGTCATATTAAGAGATTCCCCATTCTTAATACTCATTTACCGAAACGACTTTCAAACAACATTAATTAAATAAGTCATTAAGAGATTCCCCGTTCTCAATACCGATTTAACTTAATGATTTTCAAAACAAAACGTTAAGCAAACAGTCATATTAAGAGATTCCCCATTCTTAATACTCATTTACCGAAACGACTTTCAAACAACATTAATTAAATAAGTCATTAAGAGATTCCCCGTTCTTAATACCGATTTAACTTAATGATTTTCAAAACAAAACGTTAAGCAAACAGTCATATTAAGAGATTCCCCATTCTTAATACTCATTTACCGAAACGACTTTCAAACAACATTAATTAAATAAGTCATTAAGAGATTCCCCGTTCTTAATACCGATTTAACTTAATGATTTTCAAAACAAAACGTTAAGCAAACAGTCATATTAAGAGATTCCCCATTCTTAATACTCATTTACCGAAACGACTTTCAAACAACATTAATTAAATAAGTCATTAAGAGATTCCCCGTTCTCAATACCGATTTAACTTAATGATTTTCAAAACAAAACGTTAAGCAAACAGTCATATTAAGAGATTCCCCATTCTTAATACTCATTTACCGAAACGACTTTCAAACAACATTAATTAAATAAGTCATTAAGAGATTCCCCGTTCTCAATACCGATTTAACTTAATGATTTTCAAAACAAAACGTTAAGCAAACAGTCATATTAAGAGATTCCCCATTCTTAATACTCATTTACCGAAACGACTTTCAAACAACATTAATTAAATAAGTCATTAAGAGATTCCCCGTTCTCAATACCGATTTAACTTAATGATTTTCAAAACAAAACGTTAAGCAAACAGTCATATTAAGAGATTCCCCATTCTTAATACTCATTTACCGAAACGACTTTCAAACAACATTAATTAAATAAGTCATTAAGAGATTCCCCGTTCTTAATACCGATTTAACTTAATGATTTTCAAAACAAAACGTTAAGCAAACAGTCATATTAAGAGATTCCCCATTCTTAATACTCATTTACCGAAACGACTTTCAAACAACATTAATTAAATAAGTCATTAAGAGATTCCCCGTTCTTAATACCGATTTAACTTAATGATTTTCAAAACAAAACGTTAAGCAAACAGTCATATTAAGAGATTCCCCATTCTTAATACTCATTTACCGAAACGACTTTCAAACAACATTAATTAAATAAGTCATTAAGAGATTCCCCGTTCTCAATACCGATTTAACTTAATGATTTTCAAAACAAAACGTTAAGCAAACAGTCATATTAAGAGATTCCCCATTCTTAATACTCATTTACCGAAACGACTTTCAAACAACATTAATTAAATAAGTCATTAAGAGATTCCCCGTTCTCAATACCGATTTAACTTAATGATTTTCAAAACAAAACGTTAAGCAAACAGTCATATTAAGAGATTCCCCATTCTTAATACTCATTTACCGAAACGACTTTCAAACAACATTAATTAAATAAGTCATTAAGAGATTCCCCGTTCTCAATACCGATTTAACTTAATGATTTTCAAAACAAAACGTTAAGCAAACAGTCATATTAAGAGATTCCCCATTCTTAATACTCATTTACCGAAACGACTTTCAAACAACATTAATTAAATAAGTCATTAAGAGATTCCCCGTTCTTAATACCGATTTAACTTAATGATTTTCAAAACAAAACGTTAAGCAAACAGTCATATTAAGAGATTCCCCATTCTTAATACTCATTTACCGAAACGACTTTCAAACAACATTAATTAAATAAGTCATTAAGAGATTCCCCGTTCTTAATACCGATTTAACTTAATGATTTTCAAAACAAAACGTTAAGCAAACAGTCATATTAAGAGATTCCCCATTCTTAATACTCATTTACCGAAACGACTTTCAAACAACATTAATTAAATAAGTCATTAAGAGATTCCCCGTTCTCAATACCGATTTAACTTAATGATTTTCAAAACAAAACGTTAAGCAAACAGTCATATTAAGAGATTCCCCATTCTTAATACTCATTTACCGAAACGACTTTCAAACAACATTAATTAAATAAGTCATTAAGAGATTCCCCGTTCTCAATACCGATTTAACTTAATGATTTTCAAAACAAAACGTTAAGCAAACAGTCATATTAAGAGATTCCCCATTCTTAATACTCATTTACCGAAACGACTTTCAAACAACATTAATTAAATAAGTCATTAAGAGATTCCCCGTTCTCAATACCGATTTAACTTAATGATTTTCAAAACAAAACGTTAAGCAAACAGTCATATTAAGAGATTCCCCATTCTTAATACTCATTTACCGAAACGACTTTCAAACAACATTAATTAAATAAGTCATTAAGAGATTCCCCGTTCTTAATACCGATTTAACTTAATGATTTTCAAAACAAAACGTTAAGCAAACAGTCATATTAAGAGATTCCCCATTCTTAATACTCATTTACCGAAACGACTTTCAAACAACATTAATTAAATAAGTCATTAAGAGATTCCCCGTTCTTAATACCGATTTAACTTAATGATTTTCAAAACAAAACGTTAAGCAAACAGTCATATTAAGAGATTCCCCATTCTTAATACTCATTTACCGAAACGACTTTCAAACAACATTAATTAAATAAGTCATTAAGAGATTCCCCGTTCTCAATACCGATTTAACTTAATGATTTTCAAAACAAAACGTTAAGCAAACAGTCATATTAAGAGATTCCCCATTCTTAATACTCATTTACCGAAACGACTTTCAAACAACATTAATTAAATAAGTCATTAAGAGATTCCCCGTTCTCAATACCGATTTAACTTAATGATTTTCAAAACAAAACGTTAAGCAAACAGTCATATTAAGAGATTCCCCATTCTTAATACTCATTTACCGAAACGACTTTCAAACAACATTAATTAAATAAGTCATTAAGAGATTCCCCGTTCTCAATACCGATTTAACTTAATGATTTTCAAAACAAAACGTTAAGCAAACAGTCATATTAAGAGATTCCCCATTCTTAATACTCATTTACCGAAACGACTTTCAAACAACATTAATTAAATAAGTCATTAAGAGATTCCCCGTTCTTAATACCGATTTAACTTAATGATTTTCAAAACAAAACGTTAAGCAAACAGTCATATTAAGAGATTCCCCATTCTTAATACTCATTTACCGAAACGACTTTCAAACAACATTAATTAAATAAGTCATTAAGAGATTCCCCGTTCTTAATACCGATTTAACTTAATGATTTTCAAAACAAAACGTTAAGCAAACAGTCATATTAAGAGATTCCCCATTCTTAATACTCATTTACCGAAACGACTTTCAAACAACATTAATTAAATAAGTCATTAAGAGATTCCCCGTTCTCAATACCGATTTAACTTAATGATTTTCAAAACAAAACGTTAAGCAAACAGTCATATTAAGAGATTCCCCATTCTTAATACTCATTTACCGAAACGACTTTCAAACAACATTAATTAAATAAGTCATTAAGAGATTCCCCGTTCTCAATACCGATTTAACTTAATGATTTTCAAAACAAAACGTTAAGCAAACAGTCATATTAAGAGATTCCCCATTCTTAATACTCATTTACCGAAACGACTTTCAAACAACATTAATTAAATAAGTCATTAAGAGATTCCCCGTTCTCAATACCGATTTAACTTAATGATTTTCAAAACAAAACGTTAAGCAAACAGTCATATTAAGAGATTCCCCATTCTTAATACTCATTTACCGAAACGACTTTCAAACAACATTAATTAAATAAGTCATTAAGAGATTCCCCGTTCTTAATACCGATTTAACTTAATGATTTTCAAAACAAAACGTTAAGCAAACAGTCATATTAAGAGATTCCCCATTCTTAATACTCATTTACCGAAACGACTTTCAAACAACATTAATTAAATAAGTCATTAAGAGATTCCCCGTTCTTAATACCGATTTAACTTAATGATTTTCAAAACAAAACGTTAAGCAAACAGTCATATTAAGAGATTCCCCATTCTTAATACTCATTTACCGAAACGACTTTCAAACAACATTAATTAAATAAGTCATTAAGAGATTCCCCGTTCTCAATACCGATTTAACTTAATGATTTTCAAAACAAAACGTTAAGCAAACAGTCATATTAAGAGATTCCCCATTCTTAATACTCATTTACCGAAACGACTTTCAAACAACATTAATTAAATAAGTCATTAAGAGATTCCCCGTTCTCAATACCGATTTAACTTAATGATTTTCAAAACAAAACGTTAAGCAAACAGTCATATTAAGAGATTCCCCATTCTTAATACTCATTTACCGAAACGACTTTCAAACAACATTAATTAAATAAGTCATTAAGAGATTCCCCGTTCTCAATACCGATTTAACTTAATGATTTTCAAAACAAAACGTTAAGCAAACAGTCATATTAAGAGATTCCCCATTCTTAATACTCATTTACCGAAACGACTTTCAAACAACATTAATTAAATAAGTCATTAAGAGATTCCCCGTTCTTAATACCGATTTAACTTAATGATTTTCAAAACAAAACGTTAAGCAAACAGTCATATTAAGAGATTCCCCATTCTTAATACTCATTTACCGAAACGACTTTCAAACAACATTAATTAAATAAGTCATTAAGAGATTCCCCGTTCTTAATACCGATTTAACTTAATGATTTTCAAAACAAAACGTTAAGCAAACAGTCATATTAAGAGATTCCCCATTCTTAATACTCATTTACCGAAACGACTTTCAAACAACATTAATTAAATAAGTCATTAAGAGATTCCCCGTTCTCAATACCGATTTAACTTAATGATTTTCAAAACAAAACGTTAAGCAAACAGTCATATTAAGAGATTCCCCATTCTTAATACTCATTTACCGAAACGACTTTCAAACAACATTAATTAAATAAGTCATTAAGAGATTCCCCGTTCTCAATACCGATTTAACTTAATGATTTTCAAAACAAAACGTTAAGCAAACAGTCATATTAAGAGATTCCCCATTCTTAATACTCATTTACCGAAACGACTTTCAAACAACATTAATTAAATAAGTCATTAAGAGATTCCCCGTTCTCAATACCGATTTAACTTAATGATTTTCAAAACAAAACGTTAAGCAAACAGTCATATTAAGAGATTCCCCATTCTTAATACTCATTTACCGAAACGACTTTCAAACAACATTAATTAAATAAGTCATTAAGAGATTCCCCGTTCTTAATACCGATTTAACTTAATGATTTTCAAAACAAAACGTTAAGCAAACAGTCATATTAAGAGATTCCCCATTCTTAATACTCATTTACCGAAACGACTTTCAAACAACATTAATTAAATAAGTCATTAAGAGATTCCCCGTTCTTAATACCGATTTAACTTAATGATTTTCAAAACAAAACGTTAAGCAAACAGTCATATTAAGAGATTCCCCATTCTTAATACTCATTTACCGAAACGACTTTCAAACAACATTAATTAAATAAGTCATTAAGAGATTCCCCGTTCTCAATACCGATTTAACTTAATGATTTTCAAAACAAAACGTTAAGCAAACAGTCATATTAAGAGATTCCCCATTCTTAATACTCATTTACCGAAACGACTTTCAAACAACATTAATTAAATAAGTCATTAAGAGATTCCCCGTTCTCAATACCGATTTAACTTAATGATTTTCAAAACAAAACGTTAAGCAAACAGTCATATTAAGAGATTCCCCATTCTTAATACTCATTTACCGAAACGACTTTCAAACAACATTAATTAAATAAGTCATTAAGAGATTCCCCGTTCTCAATACCGATTTAACTTAATGATTTTCAAAACAAAACGTTAAGCAAACAGTCATATTAAGAGATTCCCCATTCTTAATACTCATTTACCGAAACGACTTTCAAACAACATTAATTAAATAAGTCATTAAGAGATTCCCCGTTCTTAATACCGATTTAACTTAATGATTTTCAAAACAAAACGTTAAGCAAACAGTCATATTAAGAGATTCCCCATTCTTAATACTCATTTACCGAAACGACTTTCAAACAACATTAATTAAATAAGTCATTAAGAGATTCCCCGTTCTTAATACCGATTTAACTTAATGATTTTCAAAACAAAACGTTAAGCAAACAGTCATATTAAGAGATTCCCCATTCTTAATACTCATTTACCGAAACGACTTTCAAACAACATTAATTAAATAAGTCATTAAGAGATTCCCCGTTCTCAATACCGATTTAACTTAATGATTTTCAAAACAAAACGTTAAGCAAACAGTCATATTAAGAGATTCCCCATTCTTAATACTCATTTACCGAAACGACTTTCAAACAACATTAATTAAATAAGTCATTAAGAGATTCCCCGTTCTCAATACCGATTTAACTTAATGATTTTCAAAACAAAACGTTAAGCAAACAGTCATATTAAGAGATTCCCCATTCTTAATACTCATTTACCGAAACGACTTTCAAACAACATTAATTAAATAAGTCATTAAGAGATTCCCCGTTCTCAATACCGATTTAACTTAATGATTTTCAAAACAAAACGTTAAGCAAACAGTCATATTAAGAGATTCCCCATTCTTAATACTCATTTACCGAAACGACTTTCAAACAACATTAATTAAATAAGTCATTAAGAGATTCCCCGTTCTTAATACCGATTTAACTTAATGATTTTCAAAACAAAACGTTAAGCAAACAGTCATATTAAGAGATTCCCCATTCTTAATACTCATTTACCGAAACGACTTTCAAACAACATTAATTAAATAAGTCATTAAGAGATTCCCCGTTCTTAATACCGATTTAACTTAATGATTTTCAAAACAAAACGTTAAGCAAACAGTCATATTAAGAGATTCCCCATTCTTAATACTCATTTACCGAAACGACTTTCAAACAACATTAATTAAATAAGTCATTAAGAGATTCCCCGTTCTCAATACCGATTTAACTTAATGATTTTCAAAACAAAACGTTAAGCAAACAGTCATATTAAGAGATTCCCCATTCTTAATACTCATTTACCGAAACGACTTTCAAACAACATTAATTAAATAAGTCATTAAGAGATTCCCCGTTCTCAATACCGATTTAACTTAATGATTTTCAAAACAAAACGTTAAGCAAACAGTCATATTAAGAGATTCCCCATTCTTAATACTCATTTACCGAAACGACTTTCAAACAACATTAATTAAATAAGTCATTAAGAGATTCCCCGTTCTCAATACCGATTTAACTTAATGATTTTCAAAACAAAACGTTAAGCAAACAGTCATATTAAGAGATTCCCCATTCTTAATACTCATTTACCGAAACGACTTTCAAACAACATTAATTAAATAAGTCATTAAGAGATTCCCCGTTCTTAATACCGATTTAACTTAATGATTTTCAAAACAAAACGTTAAGCAAACAGTCATATTAAGAGATTCCCCATTCTTAATACTCATTTACCGAAACGACTTTCAAACAACATTAATTAAATAAGTCATTAAGAGATTCCCCGTTCTTAATACCGATTTAACTTAATGATTTTCAAAACAAAACGTTAAGCAAACAGTCATATTAAGAGATTCCCCATTCTTAATACTCATTTACCGAAACGACTTTCAAACAACATTAATTAAATAAGTCATTAAGAGATTCCCCGTTCTCAATACCGATTTAACTTAATGATTTTCAAAACAAAACGTTAAGCAAACAGTCATATTAAGAGATTCCCCATTCTTAATACTCATTTACCGAAACGACTTTCAAACAACATTAATTAAATAAGTCATTAAGAGATTCCCCGTTCTCAATACCGATTTAACTTAATGATTTTCAAAACAAAACGTTAAGCAAACAGTCATATTAAGAGATTCCCCATTCTTAATACTCATTTACCGAAACGACTTTCAAACAACATTAATTAAATAAGTCATTAAGAGATTCCCCGTTCTCAATACCGATTTAACTTAATGATTTTCAAAACAAAACGTTAAGCAAACAGTCATATTAAGAGATTCCCCATTCTTAATACTCATTTACCGAAACGACTTTCAAACAACATTAATTAAATAAGTCATTAAGAGATTCCCCGTTCTTAATACCGATTTAACTTAATGATTTTCAAAACAAAACGTTAAGCAAACAGTCATATTAAGAGATTCCCCATTCTTAATACTCATTTACCGAAACGACTTTCAAACAACATTAATTAAATAAGTCATTAAGAGATTCCCCGTTCTTAATACCGATTTAACTTAATGATTTTCAAAACAAAACGTTAAGCAAACAGTCATATTAAGAGATTCCCCATTCTTAATACTCATTTACCGAAACGACTTTCAAACAACATTAATTAAATAAGTCATTAAGAGATTCCCCGTTCTCAATACCGATTTAACTTAATGATTTTCAAAACAAAACGTTAAGCAAACAGTCATATTAAGAGATTCCCCATTCTTAATACTCATTTACCGAAACGACTTTCAAACAACATTAATTAAATAAGTCATTAAGAGATTCCCCGTTCTCAATACCGATTTAACTTAATGATTTTCAAAACAAAACGTTAAGCAAACAGTCATATTAAGAGATTCCCCATTCTTAATACTCATTTACCGAAACGACTTTCAAACAACATTAATTAAATAAGTCATTAAGAGATTCCCCGTTCTCAATACCGATTTAACTTAATGATTTTCAAAACAAAACGTTAAGCAAACAGTCATATTAAGAGATTCCCCATTCTTAATACTCATTTACCGAAACGACTTTCAAACAACATTAATTAAATAAGTCATTAAGAGATTCCCCGTTCTTAATACCGATTTAACTTAATGATTTTCAAAACAAAACGTTAAGCAAACAGTCATATTAAGAGATTCCCCATTCTTAATACTCATTTACCGAAACGACTTTCAAACAACATTAATTAAATAAGTCATTAAGAGATTCCCCGTTCTTAATACCGATTTAACTTAATGATTTTCAAAACAAAACGTTAAGCAAACAGTCATATTAAGAGATTCCCCATTCTTAATACTCATTTACCGAAACGACTTTCAAACAACATTAATTAAATAAGTCATTAAGAGATTCCCCGTTCTCAATACCGATTTAACTTAATGATTTTCAAAACAAAACGTTAAGCAAACAGTCATATTAAGAGATTCCCCATTCTTAATACTCATTTACCGAAACGACTTTCAAACAACATTAATTAAATAAGTCATTAAGAGATTCCCCGTTCTCAATACCGATTTAACTTAATGATTTTCAAAACAAAACGTTAAGCAAACAGTCATATTAAGAGATTCCCCATTCTTAATACTCATTTACCGAAACGACTTTCAAACAACATTAATTAAATAAGTCATTAAGAGATTCCCCGTTCTCAATACCGATTTAACTTAATGATTTTCAAAACAAAACGTTAAGCAAACAGTCATATTAAGAGATTCCCCATTCTTAATACTCATTTACCGAAACGACTTTCAAACAACATTAATTAAATAAGTCATTAAGAGATTCCCCGTTCTTAATACCGATTTAACTTAATGATTTTCAAAACAAAACGTTAAGCAAACAGTCATATTAAGAGATTCCCCATTCTTAATACTCATTTACCGAAACGACTTTCAAACAACATTAATTAAATAAGTCATTAAGAGATTCCCCGTTCTTAATACCGATTTAACTTAATGATTTTCAAAACAAAACGTTAAGCAAACAGTCATATTAAGAGATTCCCCATTCTTAATACTCATTTACCGAAACGACTTTCAAACAACATTAATTAAATAAGTCATTAAGAGATTCCCCGTTCTCAATACCGATTTAACTTAATGATTTTCAAAACAAAACGTTAAGCAAACAGTCATATTAAGAGATTCCCCATTCTTAATACTCATTTACCGAAACGACTTTCAAACAACATTAATTAAATAAGTCATTAAGAGATTCCCCGTTCTCAATACCGATTTAACTTAATGATTTTCAAAACAAAACGTTAAGCAAACAGTCATATTAAGAGATTCCCCATTCTTAATACTCATTTACCGAAACGACTTTCAAACAACATTAATTAAATAAGTCATTAAGAGATTCCCCGTTCTCAATACCGATTTAACTTAATGATTTTCAAAACAAAACGTTAAGCAAACAGTCATATTAAGAGATTCCCCATTCTTAATACTCATTTACCGAAACGACTTTCAAACAACATTAATTAAATAAGTCATTAAGAGATTCCCCGTTCTTAATACCGATTTAACTTAATGATTTTCAAAACAAAACGTTAAGCAAACAGTCATATTAAGAGATTCCCCATTCTTAATACTCATTTACCGAAACGACTTTCAAACAACATTAATTAAATAAGTCATTAAGAGATTCCCCGTTCTTAATACCGATTTAACTTAATGATTTTCAAAACAAAACGTTAAGCAAACAGTCATATTAAGAGATTCCCCATTCTTAATACTCATTTACCGAAACGACTTTCAAACAACATTAATTAAATAAGTCATTAAGAGATTCCCCGTTCTCAATACCGATTTAACTTAATGATTTTCAAAACAAAACGTTAAGCAAACAGTCATATTAAGAGATTCCCCATTCTTAATACTCATTTACCGAAACGACTTTCAAACAACATTAATTAAATAAGTCATTAAGAGATTCCCCGTTCTCAATACCGATTTAACTTAATGATTTTCAAAACAAAACGTTAAGCAAACAGTCATATTAAGAGATTCCCCATTCTTAATACTCATTTACCGAAACGACTTTCAAACAACATTAATTAAATAAGTCATTAAGAGATTCCCCGTTCTCAATACCGATTTAACTTAATGATTTTCAAAACAAAACGTTAAGCAAACAGTCATATTAAGAGATTCCCCATTCTTAATACTCATTTACCGAAACGACTTTCAAACAACATTAATTAAATAAGTCATTAAGAGATTCCCCGTTCTTAATACCGATTTAACTTAATGATTTTCAAAACAAAACGTTAAGCAAACAGTCATATTAAGAGATTCCCCATTCTTAATACTCATTTACCGAAACGACTTTCAAACAACATTAATTAAATAAGTCATTAAGAGATTCCCCGTTCTTAATACCGATTTAACTTAATGATTTTCAAAACAAAACGTTAAGCAAACAGTCATATTAAGAGATTCCCCATTCTTAATACTCATTTACCGAAACGACTTTCAAACAACATTAATTAAATAAGTCATTAAGAGATTCCCCGTTCTCAATACCGATTTAACTTAATGATTTTCAAAACAAAACGTTAAGCAAACAGTCATATTAAGAGATTCCCCATTCTTAATACTCATTTACCGAAACGACTTTCAAACAACATTAATTAAATAAGTCATTAAGAGATTCCCCGTTCTCAATACCGATTTAACTTAATGATTTTCAAAACAAAACGTTAAGCAAACAGTCATATTAAGAGATTCCCCATTCTTAATACTCATTTACCGAAACGACTTTCAAACAACATTAATTAAATAAGTCATTAAGAGATTCCCCGTTCTCAATACCGATTTAACTTAATGATTTTCAAAACAAAACGTTAAGCAAACAGTCATATTAAGAGATTCCCCATTCTTAATACTCATTTACCGAAACGACTTTCAAACAACATTAATTAAATAAGTCATTAAGAGATTCCCCGTTCTTAATACCGATTTAACTTAATGATTTTCAAAACAAAACGTTAAGCAAACAGTCATATTAAGAGATTCCCCATTCTTAATACTCATTTACCGAAACGACTTTCAAACAACATTAATTAAATAAGTCATTAAGAGATTCCCCGTTCTTAATACCGATTTAACTTAATGATTTTCAAAACAAAACGTTAAGCAAACAGTCATATTAAGAGATTCCCCATTCTTAATACTCATTTACCGAAACGACTTTCAAACAACATTAATTAAATAAGTCATTAAGAGATTCCCCGTTCTCAATACCGATTTAACTTAATGATTTTCAAAACAAAACGTTAAGCAAACAGTCATATTAAGAGATTCCCCATTCTTAATACTCATTTACCGAAACGACTTTCAAACAACATTAATTAAATAAGTCATTAAGAGATTCCCCGTTCTCAATACCGATTTAACTTAATGATTTTCAAAACAAAACGTTAAGCAAACAGTCATATTAAGAGATTCCCCATTCTTAATACTCATTTACCGAAACGACTTTCAAACAACATTAATTAAATAAGTCATTAAGAGATTCCCCGTTCTCAATACCGATTTAACTTAATGATTTTCAAAACAAAACGTTAAGCAAACAGTCATATTAAGAGATTCCCCATTCTTAATACTCATTTACCGAAACGACTTTCAAACAACATTAATTAAATAAGTCATTAAGAGATTCCCCGTTCTTAATACCGATTTAACTTAATGATTTTCAAAACAAAACGTTAAGCAAACAGTCATATTAAGAGATTCCCCATTCTTAATACTCATTTACCGAAACGACTTTCAAACAACATTAATTAAATAAGTCATTAAGAGATTCCCCGTTCTTAATACCGATTTAACTTAATGATTTTCAAAACAAAACGTTAAGCAAACAGTCATATTAAGAGATTCCCCATTCTTAATACTCATTTACCGAAACGACTTTCAAACAACATTAATTAAATAAGTCATTAAGAGATTCCCCGTTCTCAATACCGATTTAACTTAATGATTTTCAAAACAAAACGTTAAGCAAACAGTCATATTAAGAGATTCCCCATTCTTAATACTCATTTACCGAAACGACTTTCAAACAACATTAATTAAATAAGTCATTAAGAGATTCCCCGTTCTCAATACCGATTTAACTTAATGATTTTCAAAACAAAACGTTAAGCAAACAGTCATATTAAGAGATTCCCCATTCTTAATACTCATTTACCGAAACGACTTTCAAACAACATTAATTAAATAAGTCATTAAGAGATTCCCCGTTCTCAATACCGATTTAACTTAATGATTTTCAAAACAAAACGTTAAGCAAACAGTCATATTAAGAGATTCCCCATTCTTAATACTCATTTACCGAAACGACTTTCAAACAACATTAATTAAATAAGTCATTAAGAGATTCCCCGTTCTTAATACCGATTTAACTTAATGATTTTCAAAACAAAACGTTAAGCAAACAGTCATATTAAGAGATTCCCCATTCTTAATACTCATTTACCGAAACGACTTTCAAACAACATTAATTAAATAAGTCATTAAGAGATTCCCCGTTCTTAATACCGATTTAACTTAATGATTTTCAAAACAAAACGTTAAGCAAACAGTCATATTAAGAGATTCCCCATTCTTAATACTCATTTACCGAAACGACTTTCAAACAACATTAATTAAATAAGTCATTAAGAGATTCCCCGTTCTCAATACCGATTTAACTTAATGATTTTCAAAACAAAACGTTAAGCAAACAGTCATATTAAGAGATTCCCCATTCTTAATACTCATTTACCGAAACGACTTTCAAACAACATTAATTAAATAAGTCATTAAGAGATTCCCCGTTCTCAATACCGATTTAACTTAATGATTTTCAAAACAAAACGTTAAGCAAACAGTCATATTAAGAGATTCCCCATTCTTAATACTCATTTACCGAAACGACTTTCAAACAACATTAATTAAATAAGTCATTAAGAGATTCCCCGTTCTCAATACCGATTTAACTTAATGATTTTCAAAACAAAACGTTAAGCAAACAGTCATATTAAGAGATTCCCCATTCTTAATACTCATTTACCGAAACGACTTTCAAACAACATTAATTAAATAAGTCATTAAGAGATTCCCCGTTCTTAATACCGATTTAACTTAATGATTTTCAAAACAAAACGTTAAGCAAACAGTCATATTAAGAGATTCCCCATTCTTAATACTCATTTACCGAAACGACTTTCAAACAACATTAATTAAATAAGTCATTAAGAGATTCCCCGTTCTTAATACCGATTTAACTTAATGATTTTCAAAACAAAACGTTAAGCAAACAGTCATATTAAGAGATTCCCCATTCTTAATACTCATTTACCGAAACGACTTTCAAACAACATTAATTAAATAAGTCATTAAGAGATTCCCCGTTCTCAATACCGATTTAACTTAATGATTTTCAAAACAAAACGTTAAGCAAACAGTCATATTAAGAGATTCCCCATTCTTAATACTCATTTACCGAAACGACTTTCAAACAACATTAATTAAATAAGTCATTAAGAGATTCCCCGTTCTCAATACCGATTTAACTTAATGATTTTCAAAACAAAACGTTAAGCAAACAGTCATATTAAGAGATTCCCCATTCTTAATACTCATTTACCGAAACGACTTTCAAACAACATTAATTAAATAAGTCATTAAGAGATTCCCCGTTCTCAATACCGATTTAACTTAATGATTTTCAAAACAAAACGTTAAGCAAACAGTCATATTAAGAGATTCCCCATTCTTAATACTCATTTACCGAAACGACTTTCAAACAACATTAATTAAATAAGTCATTAAGAGATTCCCCGTTCTTAATACCGATTTAACTTAATGATTTTCAAAACAAAACGTTAAGCAAACAGTCATATTAAGAGATTCCCCATTCTTAATACTCATTTACCGAAACGACTTTCAAACAACATTAATTAAATAAGTCATTAAGAGATTCCCCGTTCTTAATACCGATTTAACTTAATGATTTTCAAAACAAAACGTTAAGCAAACAGTCATATTAAGAGATTCCCCATTCTTAATACTCATTTACCGAAACGACTTTCAAACAACATTAATTAAATAAGTCATTAAGAGATTCCCCGTTCTCAATACCGATTTAACTTAATGATTTTCAAAACAAAACGTTAAGCAAACAGTCATATTAAGAGATTCCCCATTCTTAATACTCATTTACCGAAACGACTTTCAAACAACATTAATTAAATAAGTCATTAAGAGATTCCCCGTTCTCAATACCGATTTAACTTAATGATTTTCAAAACAAAACGTTAAGCAAACAGTCATATTAAGAGATTCCCCATTCTTAATACTCATTTACCGAAACGACTTTCAAACAACATTAATTAAATAAGTCATTAAGAGATTCCCCGTTCTCAATACCGATTTAACTTAATGATTTTCAAAACAAAACGTTAAGCAAACAGTCATATTAAGAGATTCCCCATTCTTAATACTCATTTACCGAAACGACTTTCAAACAACATTAATTAAATAAGTCATTAAGAGATTCCCCGTTCTTAATACCGATTTAACTTAATGATTTTCAAAACAAAACGTTAAGCAAACAGTCATATTAAGAGATTCCCCATTCTTAATACTCATTTACCGAAACGACTTTCAAACAACATTAATTAAATAAGTCATTAAGAGATTCCCCGTTCTTAATACCGATTTAACTTAATGATTTTCAAAACAAAACGTTAAGCAAACAGTCATATTAAGAGATTCCCCATTCTTAATACTCATTTACCGAAACGACTTTCAAACAACATTAATTAAATAAGTCATTAAGAGATTCCCCGTTCTCAATACCGATTTAACTTAATGATTTTCAAAACAAAACGTTAAGCAAACAGTCATATTAAGAGATTCCCCATTCTTAATACTCATTTACCGAAACGACTTTCAAACAACATTAATTAAATAAGTCATTAAGAGATTCCCCGTTCTCAATACCGATTTAACTTAATGATTTTCAAAACAAAACGTTAAGCAAACAGTCATATTAAGAGATTCCCCATTCTTAATACTCATTTACCGAAACGACTTTCAAACAACATTAATTAAATAAGTCATTAAGAGATTCCCCGTTCTCAATACCGATTTAACTTAATGATTTTCAAAACAAAACGTTAAGCAAACAGTCATATTAAGAGATTCCCCATTCTTAATACTCATTTACCGAAACGACTTTCAAACAACATTAATTAAATAAGTCATTAAGAGATTCCCCGTTCTTAATACCGATTTAACTTAATGATTTTCAAAACAAAACGTTAAGCAAACAGTCATATTAAGAGATTCCCCATTCTTAATACTCATTTACCGAAACGACTTTCAAACAACATTAATTAAATAAGTCATTAAGAGATTCCCCGTTCTTAATACCGATTTAACTTAATGATTTTCAAAACAAAACGTTAAGCAAACAGTCATATTAAGAGATTCCCCATTCTTAATACTCATTTACCGAAACGACTTTCAAACAACATTAATTAAATAAGTCATTAAGAGATTCCCCGTTCTCAATACCGATTTAACTTAATGATTTTCAAAACAAAACGTTAAGCAAACAGTCATATTAAGAGATTCCCCATTCTTAATACTCATTTACCGAAACGACTTTCAAACAACATTAATTAAATAAGTCATTAAGAGATTCCCCGTTCTCAATACCGATTTAACTTAATGATTTTCAAAACAAAACGTTAAGCAAACAGTCATATTAAGAGATTCCCCATTCTTAATACTCATTTACCGAAACGACTTTCAAACAACATTAATTAAATAAGTCATTAAGAGATTCCCCGTTCTCAATACCGATTTAACTTAATGATTTTCAAAACAAAACGTTAAGCAAACAGTCATATTAAGAGATTCCCCATTCTTAATACTCATTTACCGAAACGACTTTCAAACAACATTAATTAAATAAGTCATTAAGAGATTCCCCGTTCTTAATACCGATTTAACTTAATGATTTTCAAAACAAAACGTTAAGCAAACAGTCATATTAAGAGATTCCCCATTCTTAATACTCATTTACCGAAACGACTTTCAAACAACATTAATTAAATAAGTCATTAAGAGATTCCCCGTTCTTAATACCGATTTAACTTAATGATTTTCAAAACAAAACGTTAAGCAAACAGTCATATTAAGAGATTCCCCATTCTTAATACTCATTTACCGAAACGACTTTCAAACAACATTAATTAAATAAGTCATTAAGAGATTCCCCGTTCTCAATACCGATTTAACTTAATGATTTTCAAAACAAAACGTTAAGCAAACAGTCATATTAAGAGATTCCCCATTCTTAATACTCATTTACCGAAACGACTTTCAAACAACATTAATTAAATAAGTCATTAAGAGATTCCCCGTTCTCAATACCGATTTAACTTAATGATTTTCAAAACAAAACGTTAAGCAAACAGTCATATTAAGAGATTCCCCATTCTTAATACTCATTTACCGAAACGACTTTCAAACAACATTAATTAAATAAGTCATTAAGAGATTCCCCGTTCTCAATACCGATTTAACTTAATGATTTTCAAAACAAAACGTTAAGCAAACAGTCATATTAAGAGATTCCCCATTCTTAATACTCATTTACCGAAACGACTTTCAAACAACATTAATTAAATAAGTCATTAAGAGATTCCCCGTTCTTAATACCGATTTAACTTAATGATTTTCAAAACAAAACGTTAAGCAAACAGTCATATTAAGAGATTCCCCATTCTTAATACTCATTTACCGAAACGACTTTCAAACAACATTAATTAAATAAGTCATTAAGAGATTCCCCGTTCTTAATACCGATTTAACTTAATGATTTTCAAAACAAAACGTTAAGCAAACAGTCATATTAAGAGATTCCCCATTCTTAATACTCATTTACCGAAACGACTTTCAAACAACATTAATTAAATAAGTCATTAAGAGATTCCCCGTTCTCAATACCGATTTAACTTAATGATTTTCAAAACAAAACGTTAAGCAAACAGTCATATTAAGAGATTCCCCATTCTTAATACTCATTTACCGAAACGACTTTCAAACAACATTAATTAAATAAGTCATTAAGAGATTCCCCGTTCTCAATACCGATTTAACTTAATGATTTTCAAAACAAAACGTTAAGCAAACAGTCATATTAAGAGATTCCCCATTCTTAATACTCATTTACCGAAACGACTTTCAAACAACATTAATTAAATAAGTCATTAAGAGATTCCCCGTTCTCAATACCGATTTAACTTAATGATTTTCAAAACAAAACGTTAAGCAAACAGTCATATTAAGAGATTCCCCATTCTTAATACTCATTTACCGAAACGACTTTCAAACAACATTAATTAAATAAGTCATTAAGAGATTCCCCGTTCTTAATACCGATTTAACTTAATGATTTTCAAAACAAAACGTTAAGCAAACAGTCATATTAAGAGATTCCCCATTCTTAATACTCATTTACCGAAACGACTTTCAAACAACATTAATTAAATAAGTCATTAAGAGATTCCCCGTTCTTAATACCGATTTAACTTAATGATTTTCAAAACAAAACGTTAAGCAAACAGTCATATTAAGAGATTCCCCATTCTTAATACTCATTTACCGAAACGACTTTCAAACAACATTAATTAAATAAGTCATTAAGAGATTCCCCGTTCTCAATACCGATTTAACTTAATGATTTTCAAAACAAAACGTTAAGCAAACAGTCATATTAAGAGATTCCCCATTCTTAATACTCATTTACCGAAACGACTTTCAAACAACATTAATTAAATAAGTCATTAAGAGATTCCCCGTTCTCAATACCGATTTAACTTAATGATTTTCAAAACAAAACGTTAAGCAAACAGTCATATTAAGAGATTCCCCATTCTTAATACTCATTTACCGAAACGACTTTCAAACAACATTAATTAAATAAGTCATTAAGAGATTCCCCGTTCTCAATACCGATTTAACTTAATGATTTTCAAAACAAAACGTTAAGCAAACAGTCATATTAAGAGATTCCCCATTCTTAATACTCATTTACCGAAACGACTTTCAAACAACATTAATTAAATAAGTCATTAAGAGATTCCCCGTTCTTAATACCGATTTAACTTAATGATTTTCAAAACAAAACGTTAAGCAAACAGTCATATTAAGAGATTCCCCATTCTTAATACTCATTTACCGAAACGACTTTCAAACAACATTAATTAAATAAGTCATTAAGAGATTCCCCGTTCTTAATACCGATTTAACTTAATGATTTTCAAAACAAAACGTTAAGCAAACAGTCATATTAAGAGATTCCCCATTCTTAATACTCATTTACCGAAACGACTTTCAAACAACATTAATTAAATAAGTCATTAAGAGATTCCCCGTTCTCAATACCGATTTAACTTAATGATTTTCAAAACAAAACGTTAAGCAAACAGTCATATTAAGAGATTCCCCATTCTTAATACTCATTTACCGAAACGACTTTCAAACAACATTAATTAAATAAGTCATTAAGAGATTCCCCGTTCTCAATACCGATTTAACTTAATGATTTTCAAAACAAAACGTTAAGCAAACAGTCATATTAAGAGATTCCCCATTCTTAATACTCATTTACCGAAACGACTTTCAAACAACATTAATTAAATAAGTCATTAAGAGATTCCCCGTTCTCAATACCGATTTAACTTAATGATTTTCAAAACAAAACGTTAAGCAAACAGTCATATTAAGAGATTCCCCATTCTTAATACTCATTTACCGAAACGACTTTCAAACAACATTAATTAAATAAGTCATTAAGAGATTCCCCGTTCTTAATACCGATTTAACTTAATGATTTTCAAAACAAAACGTTAAGCAAACAGTCATATTAAGAGATTCCCCATTCTTAATACTCATTTACCGAAACGATTTTCAAAACGATAGTTAAGTAACCGAGACATTAAGAGATTCCCCATCCTCAACGCCCAGTTAACTTAAACCTTTTCCTCAAAAGCACATTAAGTAAACCGAGGTATTAAAAGATTCCCCATTTTTAATACTCGTTTACTCTAATGGTTTTTCAATTCCACAGAAACAAACTCAATCATACTCTCACATTCAAACCATAATTCACAACCACCACACCAATTAACAAACATCTTGTATGGACACGCCAAATACAACGAACACAAATCAAAGCCAACATAACACCCAGATACATCAAATTTCATTTACCACGAAACATTCATCATTATAAACAAAACCTAACTCTAAGGTTTTTACCCATAACGCACTAGTTTCGTTTTTCCCCAAATCGATACATTTAACCCTAACAAATTCCTTCCCACACAACTACAGATAAGTCCCTAATGCAAGCTAGAAGTTTGGAAGGAGCCCTTACCTCAACGTTAGCTTTAACGTGCGTTTCCGGTACCGCGAGTAATTCCGGTAAAATCTCCGCTCGCAACGCCGCTTCCAAATTAGTTCACTAGCACCGTAGCGTGGTGGTGAGCAACTTTCCCTTCTATCTCTTCGAGAAATGAGGTTTGGATCTAGAAGAAACGGAGGGGTTTGTGTTTGGATCTCAAAAACCGTTTTTCTTCGTTTTCGAATCAAAGAGGAAGAGTGGAGTTGCGAAAACCTTGATCTAACTCTCACCCAACCTTGGGTTACTAGTTTTGAAGAAAGGAAAGCGAAGAAAATGAAAATGGGAGAAAGGAGGAAAATTGGCCGCAGGAGAGGAAGAAGACGATGGAATTTTTCAGTTTTCCTTCCTTTCTTTTTCTTTCCTTTGTTTTTCCTTTCTTCCTTTTTCCTTCCTTCCTTCCTTTTATACTATTTTCTTTTCCTTTTCCTTCCTTCTAGTTTTCCTTTCTTTTTCCCTCCAAACAAACATATATAGATAAAAATATAACTTAACAAATATCTCAAAATATCTTTTTTGATTATAAAACTCCAAAATATTATTAACTTTGGCTTAAAAGCCTCCGAACCAAAATCCAAAATACACCAAAAATACATAAATGGTACTTTCAATTTATGGGTCTTACACTTATGTATTTAAATAGACTAAGGATTAACCCGCCGGTGATCGGAACGGATAAGGGATATGGCGGATAAACTTTTTTTTTTTTTTGGTAGTGAACAGTTCCGCGCGGTGAACATTGTTGTGAATGATCTGCTGAAAATAAACGAAAAGCTACAAAGAATGGGTAAATCGGAATTGAGACGGTTTATCGAAAAAAATCTCACCGAATGTTAGAATGTTAGAAAAGAGAAACTATGATTATATTCCCTAATTGTTGGGAACTCGACAGCGGAATAGAAACAAGATCGTTCAAGGAGGATCGAAATAAGTTTTAGATGCCATGTTGAAGTTGTGGGATCTTAGAGAAAAGGAGGAGAGAAAATAATAAGGGTTTGAATATTATTGATAATAGCTTAATGCTGACTTCATTACAAAAGATTCAATACTAATCTCTACTTATAGAGAAACATAAACTCAATCATAAATAAGGAATAAATCATAATAATAATGAAAGATATTCTAAGATATCTGTATGATTATAAATTGATTCTAAGAAATAATTTAAGATACTCTAATATAATATAAAAGATATTATAAGATATTTTCTAATATTCTAACAATTATTATTATTTTAAATTCCATTATTGGCTAACCTCAATTACATTAATCGTTTGCTCAAGTTCGCTTTCGGATTTGCAGCTGTTGTTGTTATGTATGACTTCTGTTTCCTCTTCATTAATTGTTTGTTCCTTACTGAATTCCTCAACCTTCTCACCTTTGACAATTGTAGATATCGGCAATGTTGAGTGGTTTTTATCTTCATGTATGCCTGTCATTATACATATATGATATTTCCATGTTGTCATCCTCACAAAATAGGGTAAATTAGCTCTTCTGTACTACATCGTGTGTGTATATATATATATATATCTTGTCTTGAAACTGGATGAAAGCGTAGTAACTTATTTTTAATTTTGGAAACATGGTGTAAACAGTTCCTAAGCTTAAAATTAAAGTGTAATAATTTATCTATGAATTTCGAAAACATACATTCTGATGCAGTTTTTAATAGATGCATTTCAGTTGCTTCCTCTAGTATGAAATTCCCATCATCCTCGATCTCTAATTTCTGTGTGGTGGGTGTTGCTGGAATGTTTTCATGTTCTTCAGTTTCATTAGTTGGTTTTATATCTGGGGTGGTATCTCCTTCCATATTCAGATGCATTATAACTGTTGTCTCGTGGTTTTGTACTTCAGGTTGGATTTCAGCTTTCAGTTTATTTTTGTTGCTGGATTGGCGTAATGCCTGCATTAACATTGTCAGAGCATGCAGATTTATATCGTATAATATGCTAGAAAATTAATTTTGTCCATATGAAGTCATAGGTAACTTGTGTTGGGTTTTGGGCTCCCTTCCTATGTGGAGAAAAGTCCAATATGTGCAAGCCCATGTGTCTCACTTAACCAAGTGGAGAGAGGTCAGATTAGGGTGAGAGAGAGCTGAATTCAGAAAGTGAGGCAAAGAGAAAAGTGAGAGAGGAAGAGCAAAACCCATTTTCGCATAAAACAGAGCAGCTGCACTAGATTCGCGATTTCGCCTTCGTTCACCGTCGGATCGGGCTGAAATTTGGAAAGCAGGTTCGTGACTCATGGTACTTCAATCTGACCGGTTGGATCGTCGATCAGAGGTCTGAGGTGGGAGAAATTGAGCTCGGACAGTAGCATTTTTTCCTGGTTTTTCTGCTGAACTTTGTTCTCAATTTCATGCTTGTTTTCTCATTGTTTTGGCTGATTGTTGTGCTGGTTACCTTGCTGTTTTTGGCTGGTTACTGAGCAGGAATTTGTGCCATATTTGAAACTCTCTTGTACCCATATTTTGATCATAGTGGAGCTCTATTACTGGCTTGGTCCCGTGGTTGTTTACTTCTCACATTGAGAAGGTTTTTCCACGTTAAAAATATAGAGTGATCGACTTCATTACGAATCATACCAAACTCTTGTACTACCGAGCTGAATCTGCCAAACCAAACTCTAAGAGATTGTTTAAGACCATAAAGGGATCTGTGTAGCCGACAAACCATGGTGGAAGTCTCCCCTTGAGCAACAAACCTTGGTGGTTGCTCCATATAAACTTCATCTTCAAGATCACTATGCAAAAAGACATTTTTAATGTCAAGTTGATGGAGAGACCAATGTTGAATTGCTGCATTGAAGACAAATAATATGACAAATGTCATTTTGACAACAAGTGAGAAGGTATCGCTGTAATCCAACCCAAAAATCTGAGTATATCCCTTGGCCACCAAGCGAGCCTTAAATCGATCAATCTTACCATCAATGCCAACCTTCACTGTATAGAGCCAACGACATGCTACTAAAGAATTCCCATGAGGTAAAGGGACCAGTTCCCAAGTACCACTGCTTTGTAGAGCATACATCTCATCAAACATTGCTTGCCTCCACTCAGGGTGGGATAATGCTTCACTTGGATTGACTGTGTAACATGATATAACGAAGCACATTGAGATTGTCTGCCACTTCATGATATGATCCTCTTTGACATGAATCACTTTTAGGATTGTTCTAGGATGAAAACTTATAGATTGAAGTCAAACGTGATTTTTGACTCCAATCTATAAGATTCCAACGATCCTAAAAGTAATTAATGACAAAGAGGATCATATCACTTCCTAAAAGAGAAACTTGATGTTGGAATTATATGTCTTCCGTTTGTGACTTCTAATTCGCAAACTGTTGATATCTTGACAGAAAGTTTGACAAGATCCAATTTTGAGCTGCTTATAGCCAAGTTGGACACGACAAATATCTATGCACCAACTTGAGGGGGTGTTGAAGAATCAAGGGAAATTAAATTTGATTCTCTTCTATTTTATATTATTCTATTTATTTTTATTTTATTCTTTTGTCATTATTACTCGTTATTTCTATTGTATTTTATTTTTCTGTATAAACAACTTAGAAATGTAGTAATAAAATATGATGGTATTTTGCCTTTTATTTTTTGCATATTGCTTTTTGATGTCTCTGTTATTTCTGCATTGATGTCCTCTGTAATCGCACTCTGCATGCTTGATACTTCTAATTGGTGGTCAAGTTGTTCTTCATTTTCTGCTCTAACCTTTGCATGGTTTGGTGTTGATCAATTTCCTGTTTTAACATGGGTTAAATATATCTTTGATCTATGTAAGTTAGGGTTTTTTTTTCGTCTCTATAATTTTTTGTCTCAAAATTTAACCCTGTAAGTTTAATTTTGTTTTAAAATCGTCCTTATTGTTTAAAAAAATCTAACATGGCAAACAGAGAAAGGACGAAAATAAAAAAAGCACAAACTTATAATGACGAAATCAAAGAAAGCATATATCTTTAGTTCTGTAAGTTCGGGTTTTTATTTTTATTTTCGTCCTTGCAGTTTGCACTTTTTTTTTCGTCCCTTCTCCATTTGTCATGTCAATTTTTTTAACTGTCAGTAACAACATAGACGATTTTAAAACAAAATTGAATTTTCAAGGTTAAATTTAAAACAAAACGAAAATAAAAAAACATTAACTCACATGAAACAAATATATTTTTAAGACTTTTAACGCATGAAAATCAACTTTCTAATATTCTATTTTGAATCATGAGCAGTTTACGTGAAAAACCAAGCTAACATTTCTTGTTAACCTCATAAATGCCTAACCTCAACATGATTTTCCCTTTTCACAAAATACTGCCTAACTTCATTGCTTCTCTCGTTATTCATCATTGCTGAGTCAACTCCCTGAAGTGTATGGTTCTGTAACATTTCCTTGTTCTCACCTTTGGCAAATCTAGTCATTATTGACTTGGTTTCGTACTCGGATACACCTGTCATTATACATACGAGATGTTTTTGTGTTATCATCAGCATAAAGTTGGCTGAAGTAGTTCCTTATAGGTTCATCAGATAGATATCCGGGATAAGAAACCGGAGTGTCTACTAGCATAGCATACCTTGCCGCTGTTATTAATAAATTCATTGCAATTACTTGTAATTGGCATATGGTACCTCTGTTTCATGCCAGTTATTTCTATATTAATTAAAAACTCTGAATGTCATTTAACAGCACAAATTGATTGTATGATGGAGTTTGGAAAAGCAATGAACATTTGTTTTTAGAAGTATAATGATTCTTTTGTTTTCCATGGATGAAATGAAATTCATTAAAGACAAAATAAAATGTTGATTTTTAAAACATACTTTTTGTTGCAGTTTTCCTGCATTTCTGTAACTTCTTCCATCATTTTTTCTTCCCCTAATTCGGTGTTCAATTTATTTTCTGCATCGGTTTGGTGTGTCACTTCGTATAGATCAAATGCCTGTTTTAAGAAATATTGTACTCCCTGAAATTAATTTTGTAGCATGAACACGTAATGAACATGTGCAAGTGTGAAAACTCAAGGTGCTTTCTATTATTTCGTAGTTAATTTTGTTATGGTCAGATCAAACCTCAGGAGTCCTCCCCTCGAAATCATTGTCTAGTATATTTGCCTCTGTCGAATCCCTGTTTTCTGATTCATCTTCTTGTTGATTTCTTGCCTCAACTGCTTCAATATCAACACTAACAGATTCTGAATTGGGTAAAGGTGGCAATGCTAAATTTTCTTCTCCGCTGGTCATGTCATCGTGTATTGGCCCAGTTTTGTTGTCTTGAAGTGTTTGTTGTGGTAAGGTTTCCTCAGCTTCACCATAAATAATGGCCAAAATGGGGATTGTTGACTGGGTTTCATCCTTTGCTTCACCTGTTATACATAAAAGTTATTTCTATGGTATCATATTATCTGCATAAAGTTGGCCAAAATAGTATGTTTTTAGCAGATCTGATAGGTATCCTGCCTGGAAAACGTACAATTTCTACTTCAAAACAATGCTAGTGATAGTTAAGGACACAGCATCTCATAATGCTGTCATAAGTATGCAGATATGTCTATTTAGTGCATGTTATTGGTTTCGTTTATAAATGGAAAACTACCAATGTCATTTAAAATCAACATAGCATTGATTGTTCAGATTTGGAAATGTAAAGAACTTCAAACTTTTTTAAACTAAAATTTCCATATATTGTTTCTACCGTTAAGATGAATACTACAGAGTAAAAAGGTGTTAAATTTGAAAACGTACTTTCTGGTGCAGTTTCCGCTAACAGGATTTCAGTTTCTTCTTCCGTCTCTTTTGCTTCCTCTTGTATCAATTTCCTATCATTCTCAATATCTAATATCTCTCTGCTTTGCATTGCTAGAACCTTTTCCTGTTCTTCAGTATCATTATTTGGCTTTATGTCTGTAGTCTCTCCTTCTAAATTCAAATGCTTTATAAATGAGATTGCCTGATTCTGCTCTTTAGAATAGTGTCCAGAATTCGGTTCATCTTCCATACTGATTTGGCATGTCACTTCATGAAGATTAAATGCCTGGTTTAATAAATATTGTGTCAAAGCATAAAGTTGTTCTACTCGGTGAAAATAAATGATTTGTTGAGAATGAAAATTAATTAACATGTGCAAGTGTAAAAATGCATGATAGTATTTATTATTTTCTAGTTTATTTTGTTGCTGCCTTTCAAACCTCATGAGCTTCCTGTTTGTCCTTGAAATGAATTTCTTGTATTTGCCCTTCCTTTGAATTTGTCCCAGCTAATTTTGCTTCAGCATGTATTTCTCTTTGAATGCTTTTGTCAACTCCTTCAACATTGACAAATGCTGTGCAGAATAAAGCTTGGAGGGCTTTATCTTGAGGCACACCTGTTTATATACAGATACAAATATACGTTCAATGCAATTGGTAACCCATGGTTGTCTATGTCATTGTATTTTGTACATATGCCTTGATGAAAATTAAAGAAGTCCCCATGCCACAGAATTACTAGAATCAACCACATGCAGAATTTGATCAAATTTTTCATTTCTACCAAACACATTGATTTTAAATTACTTGTTGCCAAATAATTTTTGTTACATATGATTTGCTAAATTATAATGGTAGGTTTTGATTTTTTTCCAATGCATTTTAGTAAGAAACATAAAATTTCTCATGCAATTAATTGTACAAGTCTGAAAACATACTTTCTGATGCAGTTTTCTCTAAATTTATTTTAGTTGCCTGTTCCATCTCTTTTACTTCCTCTTGTATGAATTTCCCATCATCATCGTTGTCAGTTTTCTCACCAGTATATGATACTATAACATTTGCATGTCCTTGATTGCTGTTAGTTGGGTTCAATATATCTGTAGTTTTTCCTTCCAAATCTGGTTGTTTAATAAATGTGGTCCCTTGATTCTGTACTTCAAACTCGGATACAACCTTCATTTTATTTTTTGAACAGGCTTGGTTTATTACTTCGTGTGGACCAAATGCCTGCGTTAACAAATTGATAGAGCTAAGAAGGACTGTAGGCCACCTATTACTAAAGTGTATGTGAGGCGCCAACCTGGCACTAAATGAAAATAACTAACTAGTGAATAATAGTTAGTGGGAATAGAATAAATAGGAGAGAAAGAGAGGAATGGGGGTTAATTTTGGAAACAGTGGAGTAGGAGTAACTGATTCTGGGAATCAGTTAGAGATTTCTGTTTTTCCCCATCTATCTGTTTTTCCTTCTTTCTCTACAATTCCTTGTAATTCTTCTATTCAATCAATAATACAAAGAGATTAGGGTTCATTGATCCTAATCCTCCATTCAATTTCAATTACGCTAATTGTTCCTAATTGATACCAGTACTAACACTGGTATCAGAGCACCGATCCTGGTGCCCTGAATTCCACGCTTGGAGTTGCTGCGATGAGGACGAGAAGCATGGCGAGAGCCAATGACGATTGGGAACAGGAACGTGAAGAGATGAAAACTCGACTTGAGTTTGCAGAAGCTCTGGCGAAGAAACATGAGGATCAAATCGTTGATTTGTTGATGAAATTTGGCTCGAATCGTGAACAGGGTAGTCCGTTTCAGGAAGGAACTGGAAGTAATGGAGGTCACAGTGAAGAAGTTCATCGTAGGGAGAAATGGCAGAAATTGGAGATCCCAATTTTTGCGGGGGAAGATGCTTTTGGATGGACACACAGATTGGAACGATACTTTTTGTTAAAGGAGGTAACCGAGGAAGAAAAGATGCAAGCTACAGTCATGGCTCTAGAAGGAAAAGCGTTGAGTTGGTACCATTGGTGGGAGAAATGCAACCCTAACCCTAATTGGGAAGGTTTTAAGATTGCTGTGGTACGTAGATTCCAACCTTCAATGGTTCAGAATCCTTTTGAGCAATTGTTATCCTTGAAACAAACAGGCACCGTAGATGAGTATGTCGAGAATTTTGAAAAATACGTGGGAGCCATGAGAACCATTGATCAAGAATTTGTGAGAGGAATATTCTTGAATGGACTCAAACAGGAGCTACAAGCTGAGGTAAAATTGTATGAGCTTAACTCCTTATCAGAAATGATTCAAAAAGTTATATTGATTGAACAAAAGAACATGTTAGTCAATATGAAAAATGGTTATAGTTATGCTTCTAGAACTAACGGCAATTCACGTAGCATGCCCTATTCTAAAACAATAACCCTAGAATCAAAGTTGAGTTCAGATCAGAAAAGCAGTAAGTACTATGAGTGGGACTGGCCAGAGTCAAAGTGTGGAAAGTGTTAAAAACAGAGGGGGGGAGTTTAAACATTTAACCAGTGCTGACGTCAGAGAGAAAAGAGAAAAAGGGTTATGTTTTAGATGTGGTGAACCTTATAATAGAGAACATCGCTGTAAAAACAGACAATTTAAGATGATCATTATGGAAGAAGAGGAGGAAGAAGGAGTGGAAGAAGTGGAGGAACCCCTTCAGTCTTTTAGATCTTTGCATCTATCATTGTGTTCCATGTCTGGATTCACTACGACTAGATCTTGGAAAGTGGAGGGATTGTTAGAAGGTGTAGCAGTGGTCATCCTAATTGATTGTGGTGCTTCCCACAATTTCATAGCTACTGAGTTGGTGGAAAGACTGCACTTAACAGTTATGGAAACCTCTCCTTACATGGTAGAAGTAGGAGATGGACATAAAGTAAGATGCAAGGGAAAGTGTGCACAGTTAAAATTTCAGATGCAGAACTTAGAAGCAATCCAAGACTTTTATTTGTTCACACTCAAGGGGGTTGACATGGTGTTAGGTTTGGATTGGCTAGCAGGGTTGGGAGAAATTAAAGCAGATTTTGGAAAGCTGGAACTAACTCTGAAACAAGGAGAAAAGTTCATCAGAATAGCTGGAAATCCAGCCTTAACTAAAACTGAACTCCCTTTTGGAGCACTGATGCAAGTTTTAAAAGAAGAAGGTGAGGGATTATTAATTCAATGTGAAAGAACCAAGACGAAATTAGATTCTCAAAAGACCCTACCAAATTTTTTTCTGAATTTACTAGACGAATTTGATGAGGTATGTTCAGACCCAAAGGAGCTGCCTCCATTTAGAAAGCATGATCATGCTATCCATCTCAAAGAGGGAGCTTCAATTCCTCATTTGAGGCCTTACAAGTACCCACATTATCATAAAACAGAGATAGAAAGATTAGTAGCAGAGATGCTGGAATTTGGGGTAATTAGACACAGTATTAGTCCATATTCAAGTCCTATTATACTAGTGAAAAAGAAGGATGGGGGGTGGAGGTTTTGTGTAGATTATAGAGCATTGAACAAGATAACGATACCTAACAAATTCCCTATTCCAATTATAGAGGAACTTTTGGATGAAATTGGTGGAGCCACTGTGTTCACTAAATTGGACTTGAAATCGGGTTATCATCAGATCAGAATGAAGGAAACTGATATTGAAAAAACAGCTTTTAGAACTCATGAAGGTCATTATGAGTTTGTGGTGATGCCTTTTGGCTTGACTAATGCCCCTTCTACATTCCAAGCTCTAATGAATGAGGTTTTAAGACCCTTTTTGAGACAATTTGCATTGGTTTTCTTTGATGACATCTTGGTTTATAGTAGAGATGAGGCTGCACATGAAGATCATTTGCGGAAAGTGCTGGAAGCATTAAGAGGAAATTCCTTACTGGTCAACAAAAAAAAATGTAGTTTTGTTCAGCCAAGCCTAGAGTATTTGGGTCATGTTATCTCTGAGGCAGGAGTGGCAGCCGACCAGACAAAGGTAGAGGCTGTAAAATCTTGGCCTGTTCCTAAAGACTTGAAGAGTTTAAGAGGATTTTTGGGGCTGACAGGCTATTATAGGAGATTTGTACAGAATTATGGTAGAATCACCAAGCCCTTGACTGACTTATTGAAGAAGGACAATTTTGTGTGGAATGAGGAAGCCACTACAGCATTCCAAACTCTGAAACAGGCCATGGTTAGTTTACCATTGTTAGCAGTACCTGATTTTTCTAAGACATTTATTGTTGAAACTGATGCATCTAGTAAAGGGCTAGGGGCTGTCTTGATGCAAGAAGGGAAACCTTTAGCTTTTTGGAGTAAAGGTCTTTCCCCCAGAGCTCAAGTTAAATCAGTTTATGAGAGAGAGTTGATGGCTTTGGTACAAGCTGTTCAGAAATGGAAACACTACCTCATGGGTAGACATTTTGTTATAAAGACTGACCAAAGGAGTTTGAAATTCCTCACAGATCAAAGGTTGTTTAGTGAGGAGCAATTCAAGTGGGCAGTGAAACTCATAGGTTTGGATTTTGAGATCCAGTTTAAACCTGGCAAAGAGAATACAGTAGCAGATGCATTGTCAAGAAAAACCATGTATACTGCTATCTCTGTAATTGATTTGGCTGATGCTGAAGATTGGTTTCAAGAAATGGAAACTGATCCTAAATGGAAGAAGGTGATCCAGGATTTAGCTTGTGATCCTAATGCTCATCCTGGTTTTCAATTTCAAGCAGGCAGATTGTTATACAAAGGAAGACTGGTTTTGAAAAAGGGTTCTAACAAAATTCCTCTGATTTTAGCTGAATGCCATGACAGTGTGACTGGAGGCCATTCGGGATTTTTCAGAACCTACAAGAGAGTTTCCAGTTTTTTCTACTGGGAAGGTATGAGAAGCTATGTAAAGCAGTATGTAGAGGCTTGTGATATCTGTCAAAGACAGCAATATTCCACATTAGCCCCTGCAGGTTTGTTACAGCCATTACCAATACCAACACAGGTGTGGCAAAACATTTTTATGGATTTTATTTCTGGTTTGCCTAAAACTAAGGGCAAGGATACTATATTTGTGGTAGTGGCAGACTCACAAAATATGCTCATTTTTATCCACTTGGGCATCCTTTCAATGCAAAGGATGTGGCTGCTTTGTTTGTCAAAGAAGTAGTTCGCTTACATGGATTTCCTACATCCATCGTTTCAGACAGGGATCAGATATTTTTGAGTCAATTCTGGCAGGAATTGTTCAGATTGGCTGGAACTACACTCAAGTACAGCACTGCGTATCACCCTCAGACAGATGGCCAGACTGAGGTGGTCAACAGGAGTTTGGAAACTTATCTCAGGTGCTTTGCTGGACCTAAACCAAAAAGTTGGGTGGACTGGCTCTCTTGGGAAGAATTTTGGTTTAACACCACCTACAACATTTCAGCTGGAATGACCCCTTTCAAGGCTTTGTATGGCAGATGTAACACCCCGATTTTCAAAGCGAGGGTGTACTTTTTTTTTCAAAAGTAATTAAACTAAAACAGAGAAATAAATAAAGAAATGCCTTTGGATAAATAATTGAGTCATTATAATTTTTAAGCAGCGGAAAAGTTTCTCCAAATATAAATCCAAAACATTTACACAACAACAAATGGTACATGGAACCCATTCAAATAAGATGTCAAACTGACAATATTAGTATAAGTACAGTTTTCCAAATTTAAAATACTCCAACCCAAAAAGAAGGACGCCTAGTCCCTATACATCAACCTAATCTGATCATCCTACCAAAAACTATACACCCTGAGTGATCTCCACGCGCCCCGTGAGATCCTCCTAACGTAGCTGCAGTCAAGCGTTCCCATCTCCATTCCCGTCCGTAGGGTACGAACCGGTAGGATCGTCCTGACTCTCATCTGAGGGCAAAGCCCAGATTTCCACAATAATTGTAAAGGGTCACCAACCGAAATTAACAGATAACACATAACATTTAAGTTTTAAATGCACAAAATAATCTTTCAACTAAGCATGCACCTTAAAAGGGTTTCCATATGCCAAACATGCATAAACAAGGTTGAAAAATGAAGTTTTTAACAAAACAACATTGTTGTATTCGAATACAGCATCTCTGTATTCGAATACAAGGCTGTTTCAGCATTCAGCAAAAAAAAAACAGCATGTCTGTATTCGAATACAACAGTCTATATTCGACTACACAGCAAGTCAATAGCAAAACAGCATGTCTGTATTCGAATACAATAGTCTGTATTCGACTACACAGTAAGTCAATGGCAAAAACTGCATGTCTGTATTCGAATACACATCAGACAGCAACAGGAAAACAGCAAAATTCAGCAAAAATCAGCTTTTTAAAGGGTTTCAAAACCAATCAACACTTACACACAAATCCGAACAATCACACTTAGCAATTAAGCGGGAATCGTAAATGTACCACCTATCACGGGTCAGTACAGTTTACTGAGGTGTCACCTATCACGGGTCAACATGATTTACTAAAAGAAAAAGCGGGAATCGTAAACGTACCGCCTATCACAGACCAGTATTGTTTACCTAGGTGCCACCTATCACGGGTCAGCACGATTTACTAAAATGCGTAAATCATAAACGTACCACCTATCACGGGTCAGTACAGTTACCATGGTGTCACCTATCACGGGTCAACACGATTTACTAAAAGAAAAAGCGGGAATCGTAAATGTACCACCTATCACGGGTCAGTACAGTTACCATGGTGTCACCTATCACGGGTCAACACGATTTACTAAAAGAAAAAGCGTAAATCGTAAACGTACCGCCTATCACAGACCAATACTGTTTACCGAGGTGCCACCTATCACGGGTCAGCACAATTTACTAAAAACATAAATCGTAAACGTACCACCTATCACGGGTCAGTACAGTTTACCGAGGTGTCACCTATCACGGGTCAACCTAATTTACCAAAATGAAATGCATGAGCATACATAGACTCCATCCACAACAATCGTTAAGCAAATGCAGATATTAAAAGATTCCCCATTTTTAATACCCATTTAACTTAAACGACTCTCACAACAAACATTAAGTAACCAAGGCATTAAGAGATTCCCCATTCTTAATACTGATTTATCTTAATGATTTTCAAAACAAAACGTTAAGCAAACAGACATATTAAGAGATTCCCCATTCTTAATACTGATTTATCTTAATGATTTTCAAAACAAAACGTTAAGCAAACAGACATATTAAGAGATTCCCCATTCTTAATACTGATTTATCTTAATGATTTTCAAAACAAAACGTTAAGCAAACAGACATATTAAGAGATTCCCCATTCTTAATACTGATTTATCTTAATGATTTTCAAAACAAAACGTTAAGCAAACAGACATATTAAGAGATTCCCCATTCTTAACGCCCAGTTAACTTAAACATTTTCCTCAAACGCACATTAAGTAAACCGAGGTATTAAAAGATTCCCTATTTTTAATACTCGTTTAACTCTAATGGTTTTCAATTTCCACAGAAAACAAACTCAACATATTATCAAATACAATCCACACATAAACACCAAAGCAGATCCATTCATTTATCCACGAAATCCAACCATACAAATCAAATATCATCAGTATCACTCCAAACACGTCAGATACGACGAACACAAAACAACATAACAACACTCAAATACATCAGATTACATTTACTCAAACTCATACATAAAAGAGTTTAAATTCATTTTTCACAAAACATTCATCAATATAACCAAAACCTAACTCTAAGGTTTTACCCATAACGCCTTAGATTCAGTTTATCCCAAATCAATACATTTAACCCTAACGAATTCCCTCCCACACAACCACATATAAGTCCCTAATGCAAACTAGAAGTTTGGAAGGAGCCCTTACCTTAACGTTAGCTTTAACGTGGGTTTCCGGTACCGCGAGTAAAACCGGTAAAA
>NC_021162.2:33356876-33369270 GCF_000331145.2 Cicer arietinum | reverse complement strand
GTTTGTGTTTGAATCTCTAATACCGTTTTTCTTCGTTTTCGAATCAAAGAGGAAGAGTGGAGTTGAGAAATCCTTGTTCTAACGCTCACCCAACCTTGGGTTACTATTCTTGAAGAAAAGGAAGCGAAGAAAACGAAAAATGGAGGAGAAGGGAAAAGGGGGGTCACGGTTGATCAGAGGAAGAAGATGGAAAATTTCAGCTTTTCCTTCCTTTCTTTTTCTTTCCTTTGTTTTTCCTTTCTTCCTTTTTCCTTCTTTCCTTTTTATATTCTTTTCTTTTCCTTTTCCTTCCTTCTAGTTTTCCTTTCTGTTTCCCTCCAAACAAACATATATATATAATAAATATAACTTAACAAATATCTCAAAATATCTAGATATTTGTTAAATTACCATTTCACCCGTAACGCATTAAATTCTCCGTAAAGGATTCACCGCACTTAATTTAATTTATTTATCGACGAGTAATTTTAATCGGCATCAAAATATCTTTTTGATCTAAAACTAAGGGCAAGGATACTATATTTGTGGTAGTGGACAGACTCACAAAATATGCTCATTTTTATCCACTTGGGCATCCTTTCAATGCAAAGGATGTGGCTGCTTTGTTTGTCAAAGAAGTAGTTCGTTTACATGGATTTCCTACATCCAGCGTTTCAGACAGGGATCAGATATTTTTGAGTCAATTCTGGCAGGAATTGTTCAGGTTGGCTGGAACTACACTCAAGTACAGCACTGCGTATCACCCTCAGACAGATGGCCAGACTGAGGTGGTCAATAGGAGTTTGGAAACTTATCTCAGGTGCTTTGCTGGACCTAAACCAAAAAGTTGGGTGGACTGGCTCTCTTGGGCAGAATTTTGGTTTAACACCACCTACAACATTTCAGCTGGAATGACCCCTTTCAAGGCTTTGTATGGAAGAGATCCCCCGACAATGATTAAAGGGTGTACTTTTACTTCTAAGATAGACGCAGTTAACCAGCTGTTGATGTCACGGGATTTGATTTTACAAGAGTTACAACAGAATTTGTTGAAAGCTCAAGATGTTATGAAAACACAGGCCAACAAACATAGAAGACAAGTTGAATATGAAGTAGGGGATTGGGTATTTTTAAAACTTCAGCCTTATAAGCTGAAGTCTTTGGCTCGTAGACCTATCGCGAAACTCTCTGCTAAATTCTATGGTCCTTATCAAATCCTTGAGAGGATTGGTCCAGTTGCATATCGCTTAGAACTTCCAGAATCTGCTAGAGTTCATCCAGTTTTCCATGTATCTTTGCTAAAGAAAGCTTTGAAGCAGGGTCACCAACAGCAGCCATTACCACCAATGCTTTCTGAGGAATTTGAATTACAAGTGGAGCCAACTGATATTTTGCAATATAGGGAGGATAAGGATGGGAATTTGGAGGTCTTGGTCCAGTGGGATCAGTTACCAGCATGTGATAATTCGTGGGAACTTGCTACACAATTGCAACACTCTTTTCCTTGGTTTCCCCTTGAGGACAAGGTCATTCTTTTGGGGGGGAGTATTGATAGAGCTAAGAAGGACTATAGGCCACCTATTACTAAAGTGTATGTGAGGCGCCAGCCTGGCACTAAATGAAAATAACTAACTAGTGAATAATAGTTAGTGGGAATAGAATAAATAGAGGGAAAGAGAGGAAGGGGGGTTAATTTTGGAAACAGTGGAGTAGGAGTAACTGATTCTGGGAATCAGTTAGAGATTTCTGTTTTTCCCCATCTATCTGTTTTTCCTTCTTTCTCTACAATTCCTTGTAATTCTTCTATTCAATCAATAATACAAAGAGATTAGGGTTCATTGATCCTAATCCTCCATTTAGTTTCAATTACGCTAATTGTTCCTAATTGATACCAGTATTAACACAAATACTTATCAGAACAAAAAGAATTTTGGGTTGGGAAGATAATTTAATGAACATGTGCAACTTGAAAATGAAAGAATGTTAAATATTATAATGTAAATATTATATTATAGTAGATGGGCTGTAAGTATTCTGGCCCGTTAGTATTACTGTAAATTAGGGTTGTTTATACCCTTTGTCTATATAAAGAAATTCCGCTGTGTAGTTGAAACACACGGGTTATTCACAATATGTCTCTCAATACTCTTTATATTCAACATGGTATCTAGAGCCAACTGAGAGACAACCCTAATCGTCAACTACCCGATCAACCCACTGTCTTCGGTGAATATTTTCTCGGCAAAACCGTGTTCTCAACTCCGGTTTGCCCCCCTCTGCCGTTGATACGCTGATTGCTCAATTTTTGTTCAGCCGTTCACGCTCTACCGTCGCTGGCGTCACTGCCGTCACTGTTTCTGACGAGTTTTCCTGATGAACGACCACTTCATCAGCGCCGTACACCCCAGATCGGCCAAACCCTTTCACCGCGCCTTCAGAAACCTTCTCACGCGCCCTCAAGTGCTCTCACACGCCGCCTGCACACCCCGCGCGTGAGATCCACGCGCCGCCACTGCCACCGCGCGTGATGGCGCGTCCGGCGGCCGTTCACGGTGCCGCTTCTTTCACCGCACTCGCCTCGGCCCCCTGCTTCCATATCTGCCCTCATTTTTCAGTTACGAGTTACGGATATACGAGTTCCAGTTCAAACAGCCCCTATTTTCCTGGTTCCGACGCGTTTTCTGACAATCTGTGCTGATCATGGCGTCCCAGTCTGAAACAAAGAGCATCTTCACCAACTACATCACTTCTCCTCTCTCTGTTGAAAAATTGAATGGATCAAATTATGATAGTTGAGCTGCTGACATCAAACTATGGCTACGTGGTCAAGGTTACGAGGATCATCTCACCGAAAACCCTGATAAGGTGAGTGTGACTGAAACATCCAAATGGAGTCAGATTGATGCTCAGTTGTGTAGTGTCATTAAGTCTACACTTCATCCAGATGTTAAACCGATCTTCCGTCCGCATCTCACGTGTTAATCGGTTTGGAGTCAAGCAAAGGCACTCTATACTAACGACACACAACGTCTCTATGGAGTCTGTCACCGCTTGTTGAATATCATTACTCCGAAGTCACTCGATGACTCTATTTCTGCATATCTTGGCACCGCTCATAGTGCACTTCATGACTTTAATGAGCTTCTCCCTCCTGCTGCAAGTATGGCCTACCCCAGGAGTACTCTGCAACTCGTGATCAAATTTTCGGATCTGTTACTGTTCCGGATATGTCTACTACCTCAGCGATCCTCCTTCGAGTACCAGCAAAACATCCAGTTGAGCAGTATATTACTTCAATTCCGGGTGACACTGCTGCCCTTGCATCTCAGGGACATAATCAACATCGTTCTCGTGGAGGACCATCCAACTCTAAGCCTCGTCCCAAGTGTGAGCATTGTCATCGGATTGGCCACACTATTGATCGCTGTTGGAAGTTGCATGGTAAGCCTTCGCCTTCGATAAATGCAACTCAGCTTGATCCTTCTGCAACTATTCAGACTACACCATCTCCACAAGGCTCCCCAGCAAACTATGAAGATTTTCTCCGATGGGTTCAGAGTCATCCGAACTCTAGTTCTCCTACTTCGGTTGCACACACTGGTAACTCATCCGTTTACCTCTCTCAATCATCTTCTCTCGGCCCTTGGGTTCTTGATTCTAGTGCGTCTGATCATGTTACTGGTAATAAAGGTCTTTTTTCTTCACTCCTACATCTGATTTTTTACCTACTATAACTTCTGCCAATGATACTCAAACCCGGTATCAAGGAGTTGGCACTGTCCACATCCTCCCTTCCATCTCAGTTGCATCTGTTCTTTATGTACCTGGATGCCCCTTTAATTTACTTTCAGTTAGTCGATTGACTCGGTCTCATAATTGTATTATTACTTTCACTAATGATAATGTTACCTTGCAGGACCGGAATTCGGGACAGACGATTGGCGTCGGATGTGAGTCACAAGGCCTCTATTACCTTTCAACATCTTCCATGACGTGCTCTGCCACAGAGTCCCCTCATACTATCCATGCTCAGCTAGGACACCCAAGTCTTACCAAACTACAAAAACTGGTGCCTAGTTTGTCTAAGTTGTCTAATTTACATTGTGAGTCGTGTCAATTAGGGAAACACACCCGTAGTAATTTTCCCGATCGAGTCAATAAAAGAGTATCCTCTCCCTTTGCGTTGGTTCACTCTGATGTTTGGGGTCCCTCTCGTACTGTGTCTACTTTAGAGTCTAAGTATTTTGTTACTTTTATTGATGATTATTCTCGTTGTACGTGGTTATTTTTAATGAAAAATAGAACTGAATTGTTTTCCATCTTTGAGTAATTTTATCAAGAAATAAAAACCCAATTTGGAATTTCCATTCGTACCTTAAGAAGTGATAATACTCGGAAATATTTGTCTCATCAATTTCAAAAATTTTATGGCTTACAACGGTATTTTACACCAAACATCATGTCCTCATACACCTCAGCAAAACGAGGTAGCCGAACGCAAAAATCGGCATCTCAATGAAACCACACGAACCTTACTTCTCCATGGCAATGTCCCATTCTGGTTTTGGGGGGATGCAGTCTTAACGGCATGCTACCTTATTAATCGTATGCCATCTTCTGTCCTTGATGGCAATATCCCCCATTCGGTCCCATTCCGGTATAGGGCACAAATCAATTTATGTGTGAGAAGTGGCATGCAATTATATTTATGAGATTTTTTTGTAACTCGTTACTGCCTGACCTCAACAACATTGGCTTTTTTTTCAAGTTCATTTTCTGGTTGGTTGCTATTGTTGGTACCCATCGGTGCTAATTCCTCTTCATCAAGATTTTGCTCCTGATAGATTTCCCTATCTGTCTCACCTTTTACATTTGGCAATGTGGGCAGGGATTTATCCTCAGTTGCATCTATCATATCTTCAATTGCATGTTCCATATCTTTTGCTTCCTCTTGTATGCATTTCCATCTTTCCTTTATCTCCATTCCATCTTCGGATTGTGGAAATGGACCATTTTCAATACCTTCAGTATCACAACTCGTGTTTACTTCTATAGTCTCACTTTCTAAATTATAATGCGTTATAACTCTGGTCTCCAGTTTCTGCAGTTCAGTTTTCTTTGCAGTTTCATGGCTGGTGTTTCCTGTCGATTCATGTAGATCAAATGCCTATTTTAATATATAATGTGTTAGATTTGGAGGTATATACATTGGAAAAATAAATATTTTTTCATCTGCATGGAGACATAATGCAAAGCAGTATGTATCAATTTGTAGTTTATTTTGTTGGAGTTGTTCAAACCTCAAGAACCTTCTTTTTCCCATCAACATCTTTTTTTGGTCTCCGTCCATCTTTTGAATATTTAAAATCTGATTCTACTTCTATAACACCCCGTTTTTCAAAGCGAGGGTATATTTTTTTTTTCAAAAGTAATTAAAAACGAACAAAGAATTAAATCAGGAAATGCCTTTTGATAAATAATTGAGTCATTATAATTTACAAGCAGCGGAAAAGTTTCTCCAATTATAAATCCAAAACATTTACACAACATCAAATGGTACATCGAACCCATTCGAATAAGAAGTCAAACTGACAATATTAGTATAAATACAGTTTTCCAAACTAAAAATACTCCAATCCAAAAAGAAGGACACCTAGTTCCTATACATCATCCTAATCTGATCATCCTACCAAAAAGCTATACACCCTGAGTATCTCCACGCGCCCCGTGAGATCCTCCTAAAGTAACTGCAATCACGCGTTCCCATCTCCATTCCCGTTCGTAGGGTACGAACCGGTAGGACCGTCCTGACTCTCATCTGAGGGCAAAGCCCAGATTTCCACAATAATTGTAAAGGGTCACCAACCAAAAAAAATAACAGTTAACACATAGCAATTAAGTTCTTACATGCTAAAAATAACTTTTCAACTAAGCATGCACCTTAACAGGATTTTCAATATGCGAAAAGTTCATACAATGCTTTGCTAACTAAAAATGAAAGTAAAATGAAGTTCTCATTCTCATAATTAACACATAACAAATCAAGACATGGATAAATTAATGAGAAATCAATCATCCAACTCAAACTGAGGATTTTCACTGAGCCAATCGATTGGGAAATCGATTGGGGTGAAGGTTTTTAATGAAAATAGAATCCTGGACTGAATCAATCGATTTGGCAATCGATTGAGTGGGTACTGAGCCCCTAGGTTTTAAGCCAATCGATTTAGTCGAATATGGATGAGTCCCTGACTTAAGCCCAATCGATTGGGCAATCAATGCATGGACTCGGAATTCCAAACCAAAACCCTCCTCGAAGGGCCGTAAATCATAATTGTACCGCCTATCGCAGGCCAAAGTACCAATTACCGAGGTGCCACCTATCACGGGTCAGCACGATTTACTAAAATGCGTAAATCATAAACGTACCACCTATCACGGGTCAGTACAGTTTACCGAGGTGTCACCTATCACGGGTCAACACGATTTACTAAAAGAAAAAGCGGGAATCGTAAATGTACCACCTATCACGGGTCAGTACAGTTACCATGGTGTCACCTATCACGGGTCAACACGATTTACTAAAAGAAAAAGCGGGAATCGTAAACGTACCGCCTATCACAGACCAGTACTGTTTACCTAGGTGCCACCTATCACGGGTCAGCACAATTCACCAAAAATGTAAATCGTAAATGTACCACCTATCACGGGTCAGTACAGTTTACCAAGGTGTCACCTATCACGGGTCAACATGATTTACTAAAAAGTAAATCGTAAACGTACCACCTATCACGGGTCAGTACAGTTTACCAAGGTGTCACCTATCACGGGTCGACACAATTTACCAAATGAAATGCATGAGCATACACAGACTCCATTCACAACAATCGTTAAGCAAATGCAGATATTAAAAGATTCCCCATTTTTAATACCCATTTACTTAAACGACTTTCAAACAACATTAATTAAATAAGTCATTAAGAGATTCCCCGTTCTTAATACCGATTTAACTTAATGATTTTCAAAATAAAACGTTAAGCAAACAGTCATATTAAGAGATTCCCCATTCTTAATATACTTTTGACTTAAACGATTTTCTCGCAAAACATTCAGTAAACGAGTCATTAAGAGATTCCCCATTCTTAATACTCATTTACCGAAACGATTTTCAAAACGATAGTTAAGTAACCGAGACATTAAGAGATTCCCCATCCTCAACGCCCAGTTAACTTAAACCTTTTCCTCAAATGCACATTAAGTAAACCGAGGTATTAAAAGATTCCCCATTTTTAATACTCGTTTAACTCTAATGGTTTTCAAATTCCACGGAAACAAACTCAAACATACTCTCACATTCAAACCATAATTCACAACAACCACACCAATTAACAAACATCAAGTATGGACACGCCAAATACAACGAACACAAATCAAAGCCAACATAACACCCAGATACATCAAATTTCATTTACTCATAATCATACACAATGACATTCAAATTCATTTACCACGAAACATTCATCATTATAAACAAAACCTAACTCTAAGGTTTTACCCATAACGCACTAGTTTCGTTTTTCCCCAAATCGATACATTTAACCCTAACAAATTCCTTCCCACACAACCACAGATAAGTCCCTAATGCAAACTAGAAGTTTGGAAGGAGCCCTTACCTCAACGTTAGCTTTAACGTGCGTTTCCGGTACCGCGAGTGATTTCGGTAAAATCTCTGCTCGCAACTTCGCCTCCAAATAGGTCCCCTAGCACCGTGGCGTGGTAGTGAGCAACCTTCCCTTCTGACTCTTCGCGAAATGAAGCTTGGATCTTGAAGAAACGGAGGGGTTTGTGTTTGGATCTCAAAAACCGTTTTTCTTCGTTTTCGAATCAAAGAGGAAGAGTGGAGTTGCGAAAACCTTGATCTAACTCTCACCCAACCTTGGGTTACTAGTTTTGAAGAAAAGAAAGCGACGAAACTGAAAATGGGAGGAAGGAGAAAAATGGGTCACGGTTAGAGGAAGAAGATGAAGTTTTGAAATTTTCCTTCCTTTCTTTTTCTTTCCTTTGTTTTTCCTTTCTTCCTTTTTCCTTCCTTCCTTTATATACTATTTTCTTTTCCTTTTCCTTCCTTCTAGTTTTCCTTTCTTTTTCCCTCCAAACAAACATATATAAATATAATAAATATAACTTAAATATATATATTACTTACTTTTAATAAATATCTCCAAAATATTATTAACTTTGGCTTAAAAGCCTCCGAGCCAAAATCCAAAATACACCAAAAATACATAAATGGTACTTTAAAATTATGGGTCTTACAACTTCTCCATGCATTCCATCTTTTTCAGCATGCTGTTCATTTTGTGCACTAATGTTGGCCATGGTTTCAGGATGATCAATTGGCTGTTTTAAGAAATGCTGAGTCAGAATTCAATATGAGTTACTGAAGAAAGTAGAAGACAAAATACTTTCATGTTTTATTATTACAGCCCTAAGCTGTTTATATAGGAAAAGAAATTACAATAGTAAAACTGAGTAATAATGACAGAATAAAAATAAACATAATAATATAAAATAAAAGAGAATAAAATCTAATTTATCTCGATTCTTCAACATGCATAGATATCTGTCATGCCCAACTTGGCTATAAGTCGCTCAAAATTGGGTCTTGCCAAACTTTTTGTCAAGATATCAGCAGTTTGCTGGTTGGAAGTCACAAATGGCAGACATATAACTCCAGCATCAATTTTTTCTTTTATGAAATGGCGGTCAATCTCAATATGCTTGGTTCTATCATGTTGTACAGGGTTGTGAGCTATACTTATTGCTGCTTTGCTATCACAGAACAATTTTAAGGGTGAGTCAACTTTCATTTTCAGTTCGTCCAAAAGTTTACGAATCCATAAAAGTTCACAGATTCCTTGAGCCATTGCTCTGAATTCAGCTTCTGCACTGCTTCGAGCAACAACCCCTTGTTTCTTACTTCTCCAAGTAACTAAATTTCCCCAAACATAGGCACAATATCCAGTGGTGGATTTTCTATCAGTAATTGATCCTGCCCAATCAGCATCTGTAAATATAGAGACTTCTCTGTCATTAGTTTTCTTGAAGCACAAACCCTTTCCAGGATTGGATTTCAAGTACCTTAAGATTCGATAAAATGCCTCCAAGTGTTCTTCATAGGGAGAATGCATGAATTGACTTACAACACTCATAGAGAAAGCGATGTCAGGTCTAGTGTGGGCTAGATAAATAAGTTTGCCGACTAACCTCTAGTATCTTCCAATCTCAACAGGAACACTGCCTTTCTCCCAAAGTTTAGCATTTAATTCCGTAGGAGTATCTGCTGGTCTACACCCACTCATCCCAGTTTCTTCCAAGAGATCTAGGATGTATTTTCTTTGAGAAACAACAATTCCCTTCTTTGAGCGAGCAACTTCCATACCAAGAAAATATTTAAGCGCGCCTAAATCTTTGATCTCAAATTCTTTAGTCAAATTTTTCTTCAATCTTTCCATCTCAACAATGTCATCTCCTGTGAGAATAATATCATCTACATATACAATTAAAATTGAAATTTTACCAACATTAGAGAACTTCATGAACAGAGTATGGTCTGATTGTCCCTGCATATATCCTTGCCTTTTGACCGACTGAGTGAATTTTTCAAACCAAGCCCTTGGAGATTGCTTGAGACCATAAAGGGATTTTTGAAGTTTGCACACATTTGAACCAAATTTATCTTCAAAGCCAGGTGGGCCATCCATGTATACTTCCTCCTCCAAATCACCATTCAGAAAAGCATTCTTTACATCAAGTTGGTTAAGAGACTAATCTAAATTCACTGCCAAGGACAAGAGAACTCTATTAGTGTTTAATTTGGCAACGGGAGCAAAAGTCTCTGAGTAATCAATGCCATATGTCTGAGTAAACCCTTTAGCAACCAAGTGTGCCTTGTATCTTTCAACTGTGTTATCAGAATTATATTTCACAGTAAATACCCATTTACATCCAACTTTTTTCTTTCCTGTAGGTAATGTCATGACTCTCCAAGTTTGATTCTTCTCAAGAGCTCTCATCTCCTCAAGAACAGCTTCCTTCCACTTTGGAATTTTTAGAGCCTCCTGTATATTTTTTAGAATTTCTACAATAGACAACTTAGAGGTAAATGCAGCAAATGAAGAAGACAATTTTGAGTATGACACATAATTAGACAAAGGATATTTAGTGCATGATCTAATAGGTTTTCTAATTGCAATAGGAAGGTCTAAATCAGGATACTCGACATGACTCTTAAGAATAGAAGAAGACTTACCTGTATCAAGATGATGTGTTGGATTATCTATTGGTTCAGAATCTTGGAAGGTCGGAGAATGGGTCCTTCATTTCTCTGTTTATGGTTTCTTCTTTCAAAGACATTTCCCTTCCAAGTAGGGTCAATTTTAGTAAACCTACTTTGTGTCTCTTTATCCGAGTCATTATGTTGTGGCATTTCAGGTGGTCCTTTATTATTATCGCCCCCGAAACTGTCGAAACCTCATTCATAAGTGGATTGAGTTTCAATATGGATTCTTGGGCATTTTCTTTTGGTGCATCAATATAAGTCTCAGAATTTTGTGACAACACTATATCACTTAAAGTAATGATGTTTTCAAAAGTAAAAGATGAATCTTTCTTAAAATTTCCCCCCTGAAGATGAATGTCACTAAAAAATGGTTGATTTTCAACAAAAGTAACATCCATGGTTACAAAAATTCTTTTTGATTTTGGTTCAAAACACCGATACCCCTTCTGAGTTGGAGAGTAACCGGTAAACACATTTTATTGCTCGTGGATCGAGTTTGTCAAGGTGTTTATGTTCATGAACAAAAGCAGTGCAACCAAAAACTTTTAGCGGCAAATCAGCAGAGACACTAGTCAAAGGAAAATAATTTCGAAAAACATCAAGAGGTGTATGAAAATCTAAAACTTTAGATGGCATTCGATTGATTAAATATGATGCAGTTAAAACAGCTTCACCCCACAAATATTTTGGAACCTTATTTGCAAATAGTAAAGCTCTAGCAACCTCAAGAAGATGCCTATTCTTTCTCTCTGCAATTCCACTTTGTTGGGGTGTATTAACACAAGAACTTTGATGAACAACCCCATTTGCAAGAAAAAAATCAGAAAAAAGTATATTAAAATATTCTTTACCATTGTCACTTCTGAAGACTTGAATATTTGTTTGGTATTGAGTATGTCCAACTTCCGATTTTTCTTTCAATAAATAAACCCAACAAATTCTAGTATAATCATCAATAAAAGTTATAAACCATTTTTTATTAGAAAATGTGTTTATTCTATTAGGACCCCAAACATCACTATGAATAACTGCAAACGGTTTTGATTGTTTATATGGTTGTGTAGAAAAAGAAGAACGGTGATGTTTAGCAAATTCACAAGTTTCACAATGAAATAAAGATGGATCCTTCTTAGAAAATAATTTAGGAAACAAATGTTTCAAATACGGAAAACTAGGATGTCCTAACCGTAAATGCCATAACATAATATCATCATTATTAGACGAAACAAAAATAGATTCAAAGCAGGTACTTGTTTTTTGTTGGTCTTTGAAGTTGAGTCCATTGTCAAGATAATAGAGTCCTCCACTCTCCTTAGCATTGCCAATTGTAAGACCCATAATTTTAAAGTACCCTTTATGTATTTTTGGTGTATTTTGGATTTTGGCTCGGAGGCTTTTAAGCCAAAGTTAATAATATTTTGGAGTTTTATAATCAAAAAGATATTTTGATGCCAATTAAAATTTCTCGTCGATGTTAATTTAGTAATGGATAATAGATTACATGATAAATTAGGAACATGTAAGACATCTTTTAAGGTTAACTTAGGTGACAGAATAACAGAACCTTTCCCTGCAATGGCTGAAAGAGAGCCATCTGCAATTTTAATTTTGTGGTTACCTGCACAAGGGCTATAAGAAGAAAATAGACTCGACTCCCCAGTCATATGATCAGTAGCACCAGAATCAATAATCCAAGTATGGCTGGGAGTGACACTAAGTAGAGCAGTATTTGGAAAATTACCTCTCTGAGCTATAGAGCAAGAAGAAGTTTGAGACTCAAGAAGTTTGTACAATTGATCTAACTGTTCCTTGGTGAAAGGAGATGGGCTTGAAGGAGACTGCTTCTCTTGATCAGATGTACCAGCTTGGAGCGCATGACCTTCGTTTCTTTCTTTTTTCTTCCAATTTAGAGGTTTTCCATGGAGCTTCCAACATGTATCACGTGTGTGCCCTGGACGTTTGCAATGTTCGCACCATGGTTTCTTGCCAGCGCTCTTCCCGTCTTCATTTTTATTGACTAGGGCAGAGCTTTCAACCTCACCAACAAAAGGTGACTTACCCATCATAACACCT
>NC_021162.2:33355815-33356269 GCF_000331145.2 Cicer arietinum | reverse complement strand
GTGTTGGTCTGTGATAGGCGGTACGTTTACGATTCTCGCTTTTTCTTTTAGTAAATCGTGTTGACCCGTGATAGGTGGCACCTCGGTAAACAGTACTGGTCTGTGATAGGCGGTACGTTTACGATTCTCGCTTTTTCTTTTAGTAAATCGTGTTGACCTGTGATAGGTGACACCTCGGTAAACTGTACTGACCCGTGATAGGTGGTACGTTTATGATTTACGCATTTTAGTAAATCGTGCTGACCCGTGATAGGTGGCACCTCGGTAATTGGTACTTTGGCCTGCGATAGGCGGTACAATTATGATTTACGGCCCTTCGAGGAGGGTTTTGGTTTGGAATTCCGAGTCCATGCATTTTTGCATATACGCATTGCATTGGGGTGCTTGGCATGCGAGTCGTGTTTGATTTGAGTCTATGATTGAGTGTTTTGAATTTTGATTTATCGTGGTAATC
>NC_021162.2:33355041-33355315 GCF_000331145.2 Cicer arietinum | reverse complement strand
TCAATTATTTATCCAAAGGCATTTTCTTGTTTATTTCTCTGTTTCAGTTTAATTTCTTTTTTTAAAAAGAAAATACACCCTCGCTTTGAAAAACGGGGCGTTACATTGTGGTATCAGAGCTTTGGTTTGGTTTTCTTTGGGAGCTGTGGAACCTTGGTTATAGATTGTAGGTCGACCTATAGGTTAGGAGTTTTTATCTGATCATGTGTCGGTTTAGGTGACTTGAGTTGTCAAGTCCAATATGATTATGTGTTGTTATAGTCGGACGTTAGTT
>NC_021162.2:33354668-33354879 GCF_000331145.2 Cicer arietinum | reverse complement strand
CCAAGACTCAACGGGATCTTGAAAAGAGGGGAAGAGAGATCCGTGCTGCAGAGTCAAGAGGGTTAGAGGACTTCCGTCGTTACAACCCTCCTAAGTTTAAGGGAGATGAGAACTCAGAGAAGGCGGATCAATGGATCCAAGAAGTAGAGAAGATCTTTGAAATGATAAATTGTCAGGCGGGAGTGAAGGTCAGCTATGCCACTTATATGCT
>NC_021162.2:33331663-33349167 GCF_000331145.2 Cicer arietinum | reverse complement strand
GGGTTTGTCTGTGAGAGACTACGCCCTGGTTTAAGTTAGATGAGAATTAAGAATGGGGAATCTCTTAATGTCTTGTTTACTCGTGTATGTTTTGGTAAGTTGTGCTGACCCGGGATAGGTGGCACCTCGGTAAACGGTACGGACCCGTGATAGGTAGTACGTTTACGACTTACGTTCCTGCGGGAATTGCGTTTGTCCGTGAGAGACTGCGCAGGGGTTTGTCCGTGAGAGACTACGCCCTGGTTTAAGTTAGATGAGAATTAAGAATGGGGAATCTCTTAATGTCTTGTTTACTCGTGTATGTTTTGGTAAGTTGTGCTGACCCGGGATAGGTGGCACCTCGGTAAACGGTACGGACCCGTGATAGGTAGTACGTTTACGACTTACGTTCCTGCGGGAATTGCGTTTGTCCGTGAGAGACTGCGCAGGGGTTTGTCCGTGAGAGACTACGCCCTGGTTTAAGTTAGACGAGAATTAAGAATGGGGAATCTCTTAATGTCTCGTTTACTCGTGTATGTTTTGGTAAGTTGTGCTGACCCGGGATAGGTGGCACCTCGGTAAACGGTACGGACCCGTGATAGGTAGTACGTTTACGACTTACGTTCCTGAGGGAATTGTGTTTGTCCGCAAGAGACTACACCCTGTTGATTTGTGAACTGTTGGTTCATTTTTGTTGTGTAGTAATGTGTTATAAATGCTAAGTGTTATGTTTTGGAATTTGGTGATAACATGTTTGATTGCAATACCATTTCGAAATCCATGATGTTGTATTAATTGTGTTGAAAATGCTAAGTGTTATGTGTTGATTGTTGTGTGTAAGTATGATGGTTATCGAGATCCCAATTGCCGTGGTAATCGTGTAGGAATTGCTAAGTGTTAGGTTGTGAACTTGATTAGGAATGACTTGAGTTAATGCATGAATTTTTGGAAAAACGATCAGGGAAATCGATTTCCCAATCGATTGGATGAGTTGCAGGAAGTTCACTATTTTAACCTAATCGATTTGCCAATCGATTGTATAAATATGTCTTTCAAAATCTTTTAAGAAATCGATTTGGAAATCGATTGGCAGAGAGGCAGGAACTCAGCAAAACTGCCAAAATCGATTTGGAAATCGATTTGGCAACACAGGGACTCATCAGAACTGACAAAATCGACTTAGAAATCGATTTGGTCATGCAGAAACTCAGCAGAACTGACCAAATCGATTTGGCAATCGATTGGCTCAGCAAAAGTCCTTATTTTGAGTTAGATAATCGATTTCTCAATTGATTTATCAATGCTTTGGTCAGTTATGTATTACTTGATGGTTTGAGAACTTCATTTTGAGTTCATTGTTAATTGGCAAGCATTATATGAACTTTTAGCATATGGAAAATCCTTTTAAGGTGCATGCTTAGTTGAAAGGTTATTTTGTGCATTTAAAACTTAAATGTTATGTGTTATCTGTTATTTTCGGTTGGTGACCCTTTACAATTATTGTGGAAATCTGGGCTTTGCCCTCAGATGAGAGTCAGGACGATCCTACCGGTTCGTACCCTACGGACGGGAATGGAGATGGGAACGCTTGACTGCAGCTACGTTAGGAGGATCTCACGGGGCGCGTGGAGATCACTCAGGGTGTATAGTTTTTGGTAGGATGATCAGATTAGGTTGATGTATAGGGACTAGACGTCCTACTTTTTGGGTTGGAGTATTTTGATTTGGAAAACTGTACTTATACTAATATTGTCAGTTTGAAATCTTATTTGAATGGGTCCCATGTACCATTTGTTGTTGTGTAAATGCTTTGGATTTATATTTGGAGAAACTTTTCCGCTGCTTGTAAATTATAATGACTCAATTATTTATCCAAAGGCATTTTCTTGTTTATTTCTCTGTTTCAGTTTAATTTCTTTTGAAAAAAAAACAAGATAATAGAGTCCTCCACTCTCCTTAGCATTGCCAATCATCTTCCCCGTGCTCAAATCCTTAAAAGTGCAATGAGAATGAAAGAAGTTAGCTTGACAATTTATATCCCTTGTTAATTTAGTAATGGATAATAGATTACATGATAAATTAGGAACATGTAAGACATCTTTTAAGGTTAGGTGACAGAATAACAGAACCTAACCTTTCCCTGCAATGGCTGAAAGAGAGCCATCTGCAATTTTAATTTTGTGGTTACCTGCACAAGGGCTATAAGAAGAAAATAGACTCGACTCCCCAGTCATATGATCAGTAGCACCAGAATCAATAATCCAAGTATGGCTGGGAGTGACACTAAGTAGAGCAGTATTTGGAAAATTACCTCTATGAACTATAGAGCAAGAAGAAGTTTGAGACTCAAGAAGTTTGTACAATTGATCTAACTGTTCCTTGGTGAAAGGAGATGGGCTTGAAGGAGACTGCTTCTGTTGATCAGATGTACCAGCTTGGAGCGCATGACCTTCGTTTCTTTCTTTTTTTCTTCCAAATTAGAGGTTTTCCATGGAGCTTCCAACATGTACCACGTGTGTGCTATAGACATTTGCAATGTTCGCACCATGGTTTCTTGCCAGCGCTCTTCCCGTCTTCATTTTTTGTGACTAGGGCAGAGCTTTCAACCTCACCAACAGAAGGTGACTTACCCATCATAACACTTTGTCTCGCCTCTTCTCTTCTAACTTCTGAGAATGCTTCCCGAAGTGATGGCAATGGAATTTTCCCCATTCTTCTGCCTCGGACTTCATCAAGCCGCTTATTAAGCCCAACCAAGAACATGAATACACGGTCGTTCTCCTGTCTCTTAAGAAACAGAACACTGTCCTCACAACACTTCCAATGATCATCATAGCAGAGATCCAATTCTTGCCATAGTGTCATCAACTCATTGTAATAGGTAGTGACATCTCTATCTCCTTGTTTGGTATGCCACAATCGTGATTTGAGATCGAAAATTTGAGAAGAATTCTGAATATCAGAATATGTTTCTTTGACAGCCTCCCAAACTTCCTTGGCAGTAGGCAAAAACATAAAAGGTTTTTTGATTGTTGATTCCATATTACTAAGCAACCAAGCAATAATAACAGAGTTCTCAGATTTCCAAAACCTGTATTTTGGATCAGTTGTGGCAGGCATTTGCACCTCTCCTGTTAGGAAACCATATATTCCCTTACCGTCTAAAATCAATCTTGCGGTTTGGGACCATTCGACATAATTTTTTCCATTTAGTTTCTGGATTTCAACCTTGAGGGCATTAGAAGTTCCCTCATGGCCAAAAAAGTTGGAAGAACCATTCTGGCTGCTTAGGCCGCTGCCACTGCCACTTATGGCGCTGTCTAAATTGTCAGGGTTGTTGACTATGTCTGATTTTTTTGCCAAACCATCGTCGTTGTCGCCGCTACCCATAAGGGCTACCTTCCATGGGGTATTGTGTGCCATTAGCTTTAGCTCAGTTGGTTAGAGCACCAAACCCTAATGGTTGTGGTAGCTCAGTTGGTTAGAGCGCCAAACCCTAATGGTTGTGGAAAGGTTTACAGAACCCTAACCAGAGCTCTTGATACCATGAAGAAAGTAAAAGACAAAATACTTTCATGTTTTATTATTACAGCCCTAAGCTGTTTATATAGGAAAAGAAATTACAATAGTAAAATTGAGTAATAATGGCAGAATAAAAATAAACATAATAATATAAAATAAAAGAGAATAAAATCTAATTTCTCTCGATTCTTCAACATCCAACAATTTGTGCAAGAATGTGATACTTGCCAACGTCAAAAATATGTCGCTGCTGCCCCTGGGGGTCTGTTACAGCCGTTGCCAATTTCAGAACAAATTTGGGAAGATGTATCAATGGACTTTATCATCGGTCTTCCTAAATCCAAGGGGTTTGACGTGATCTTCGTGGTGGTCGATCGGCTGTCCAAATACAACCATTTCATTCCTCTCAAGCGTCCTTTTAATGCCCGTGTGTTGGTTGAAGTGTTTACATAGGAGATAGTGCAACTGCATGGCATTCCCTCTTCCATTGTGAGTGACCGCGACCCTATCTTTGTAAGCAACTTCTGGTGTGAACTGTTTAAATTACAGGGGACCTTGTTGAAAATGAGCACCGCTTACCACCCACAGACGAATGGACAAACAAAGGTCATTAACCGTTGCTTGGAGACATATCTTCTCTGTTTTATAGTTGATTAGCTTCATATGTGGGTAATGTGGTTGCCTTGGGCTGAGTACTGGTACAATATGACGTACCACGTCTCTACGGATTCAACTCCTTTTGAATTGGTTTATGGGAGGCGACCGCCAGCCCTCACGCAGGTCCTTCGAGGGGAAACCAAGGTAGAAGCTGTAACACGAGAACTTGTTGATTGTGACAAGGCTTTGAGGCAATTGAAGTACCATCTCGATCGAGCTCGTGGACGCATGAAGGACCAAGCTGACAGAAAAAGAAGAGATGTGAGTTTTAAAATCGGTGAATGGATTTTTCTCAAATTAAGGCCACATGTGCAGAATTCTGTTGAAGCACGCATCAATCCGAAACTTGCTCCAAGATACTATGGGCCTTTTGAAATAACAACACGGGTTGGTGCTGTTGTGTATCGTCTCAAGTTACGTGCTATAGCATGCATTCATACGGTGTTCCATGTTTCATTGCTTAAGAAGGCAATTGGCAATTACCGGGTTGAGACCGAGTTACCACCAGGCCTTGACGGTGATCCTGCTGCACCATGGGAATCAACAGCAGTACTTGCCACTCGCACTATCACTAAGGAGGGGTCAGACGTCAAACAATTGCTCGTTCATTGGAACGGCAAGCCTGTTGAAGAATCCACTTTGGAGGACGAGTTTGTAATGCTAACACAATTCCCAGCCCTCAAACTTGGGGACAAGTCTGTGACTCAAGGGGGGGGTATTGATGGGGACAGAAGGAATTGATGACGTGTCTAGTGGGACACATAGTGCATCTAAGGCATGGAGAGTGTATGTTAGAAAATCCAAGAAAGGTGAGCTGGCCCCATCACGTATATAGGGGAGAGAGGTTGGTAAGGAGAGGATAACAAAATTATGTTAATTGTTAGTAGAGAGAAGATTCTCTCTTATTGGAGTGAGCAAAGCTCTCAGGGGTAAAAGGAAGGCTTGTTTCCTTTGCTCAATTTCCCTTTATCATCAATAAAATACACTATCATATATTGATTAATCTCTCATTACTTCTTATTGTCGCATTTATAAATTGAGGACCTATCATGTTCAAACCTCAAGAAGCTTTTGTTGAAGTTGTGGGATTTTAGAGAAAAGCAGGAGATAAAATAATAAGGGTTTGATTTTTATTACAAAAGACTCAATACTAATCTTTACTTATATAGAAACATAGACTCAATCCTAAATCAGGAATAAATCATAATAATAATGAGAGATATTCTAAGATATCTCTATGATTATAAATTGATCCTAAGAAATAACTCAAGATACTCTAATATAATATAAAATATCTTATAAAATATTTTCTAATATTCTAACACTCCCCCTCAAGCTAAAACTTACTAAGCTTAGCTTGTTACAAGGAAACAATGTTTTGCTCCGCAAAATAATAAAAAAAGATGGAAAGGCAACTCAAGGATGCAGGTGAAGTCGAAGATAATTGCTATAAATACAACTTAGCCAGATAATCGGAATGATCATCAGTATGAGAGAAATTCATGGCAAGCAATTGAACAAAGCAAAGTTCATCCTTAAAAAACTGTGTTAAATATTATAATGTAAATATTATATTATAGTAGATGGGGCATAAGTATTATGGCCCGTTAATATTATTGTAAATTAGGGTTGTTTAAAACCTTTTGTATATATAAAGAAATTCCGCTGTGTAGTTGAAACACACGGGTTATTCACAATATGTCTCTTAATACTCTTTATATTCAACATGGTATCTAGAGCCAACTGAGAGACAACCCTAATCGTCAACTACCCGGCCGACCCACTGTCTCCGGTGAATATTTTTTCGGAAAAACCGTGTTCTCAACTCCGGTTTGCCCCCCTCTGCCGTTGATATGTTGATTCCTCAATTTTTGTTCAGCCGTTCACGCTCTACCGTCGATGCCGTCACTGTTTCTGACGAGTTTTCTCGACGAAAGACCACTTCATCAGCGCCGTAGACCCCAGATCGGCCAAACCCTTCCGCCGTGCCTTCAGAAACCTTCTCACGCGCCCTCACGCGGTCTTACGCGCCGCCTGCACACCCCGCACGTGAGATCCACGCGCCGCCACTGCCACCGCGCGTGACGACGCGTCCGGTGGCCGTTCACGGTGCCGCTTCTTCCACCGCACTCGCCTCGGCCCCTGCTTCCATATCTGCCCTCAGATTTTAGTTTCGAGTTACGGATATACGAGTTACAATTCAAACAACCCCTGTTTTCCCGGTTCTGACGCATTTTCTGACAATCTGTGCTGACCATGGCGTCCCAGTCTGAAACAAAGAGCATCTTCACCAACTACATCACTTCTCCTCTCTCTGTTGAAAAATTGAATGGATCCAATTATGATAGTTGGGCTGCCGACATCAAACTATGGTTACGTGGCCAAGGTTACGAGGATCATCTCACCCAAAACCTTGATAAGGTGAGTGTGACTGAAACATCCAAATGGAGTCAAATTGATGCTCAGTTGTGTAGTGTCATTAAGTCTACACTTCATCCATATGTTAAACCGATCTTTCGTCCGCATCTCACGTGTGAGTCGGTTTGGAGTCAAGCAAAGGCACTCTATACTAACGACACACAACATCTCTATGGAGTTAGTCACCGCTTGTTGAATATCATTACTCCGAAGTCGCTCGATGGCTCTATTTCTGCATATGTTGGCACTGTTCATAGTGCACTTCATGACTTTAATGGGCTTCTCCCTCTTGTTGCAAGTAATCCAGCTAAACAGAAGAAGGAGTTGGATCAACGCAACACCTTCTTCATGCTTCTTGCACTCTATGGCCTACCCCAGGAGTACTTTGCAACTCTTGATCAAATTTTGGGGTCTGTTACTGTTCTGGATATGTCTACTACATCAGGGATCCTCCTTCGAGTACCAGCAAAACATCCAGTTGAGCAGTCTATCACTTCAATTCCGGGCGACATTGCTGCCCTTGCATCTCAGGGACATAATCAACATCGTTCTCGTGGAGGACCATCCAACTCTAAGCCTCGTCTCAAGTGTGAGCATTGTCATCGGGTTGGCCACACTATTGATCGATGTTGGAAGTTGCATGGTAAGCCTTTGCCTTCGATAAATGCAACTCAGCATGATCCTTCTGCAATTATTCAGACTACACCATCTCCACAAGACTCCCCAACAAACTATGAAGATTTTCTCCGATGGGTTCAGAGTCATCCGAACTCTAGTTCTACTTCGGTTGCACACACTGGTAACTCATCCGTTTACCTCTCTCAATCATCTTCTCTCGGCCCTTGGGTTCTTGATTCTGGTGCGTCTGATCATGTTACTGGTAATAAAGGTCTCTTTTCTTCACTCTCTACATCTGGTTTTTTACCTACTGTAACTTCTGCCAATGGTACTCAAACCCGGTCCCAAGGAGTTGGCACTGTCCACATCCTCCCTTCCATCTCAGTTGCATTTGTTCTCTATGTCCACATCCTCCCTTCCATCTGATTGTATTATTACTTTCACTAATGATAATGTTACCTTGCAGGACCGGAATTCGGGACGGACGATTGGCGTCGGATGTGAGTCACAAGGCCTCTATTACCTTTCTACATCTTCCAAGACGTGCTCCGCCACAGAGTCCCCTCATACTATCCATGCTCAGCTAGGACACTCAAGTCTTACCAAACTACAAAAACTGGTGCCTAGTTTGTCTAAGTTGTCTAATTTACATTGTGAGTCGTGTCAGTTAGGGAAACACACCCGTAGTAATTTTCCCGATCGAGTCAATAAAAGAGTATCCTCTCTGTAAGACCCATAATTTTAAAGTATACATTATATATTTTTGGGTATTTTGGATTTTGGCTCGGAGGCTTTTAAGCCAAAGTTAATAATATTTTGGAGTTTATATGATCAAAAAGATATTTTGATTCCGATTAAAATTACTCGTCTATAAATAAATTAAATTAACTGCGGTGAATCGTTTACGAAGAATTTAATGCGTTACGGGTGAAATGGTAATTTAACAAATATCTAGATATTTTGAGATATTTGTTAAAAGTAATTAATATATATTTATATATATATATATAGTTGTTTGGAGGGAAAAAGAAAGGAGGTAGAAAAGAAAGAAAAGGAAATAGAAAGAGAGGAAATAGAAAGGAAGGAAAAAGAAAGAAAGGAAAAGCAAAGGAAAGAAAACAGAGAAACTCCTTCTTCTTCCTCTGCCTCGCGAAAACCATATCCACCTCCCATTTTCTTCTTTGTTGGTTTTGCTTCCTTTTTCTTTCTTTGACTTCAAGAATAGAAACCCAAGGATTAGTGGGTAAGGGAGCAAGGTTTTCTCAGCTTCATACTTTCTCATTGTTTCGAAAACGAAGAAAAACGGTATTAGGGATTCAAACACAAACCTCCCCGTTTCACCTAGATCTAAACGTCGTTTCAAGAAGTGATAGAAGGGAAGGTTGCTCACCTCCGTGCTACGGTGCTAGTGGACCAATTTTGGAAGCGGCGTTGCGAGCGGAAAATTTACCGGATTTACTCACGGTGCCGTAATCGCACGTTAGAGCTAACGCGAAGGTAAGGGCTCCTTCCAAACTTTTAGTTTGCATCTAGGGCCTTATCTGTGGTTGTGTGGAAACGAATTTTGTTAGGATTGGAGTATTGTTTTGGGAAAAATGAATTTACCTCACGTATGTAAGATTTTGAGTAAATGAAACTTGTGTGTTTTGAGTAGTGGATTGTGTCGATTTGTGTTCGTTGTTTTTGACATGCTCTTAATTGATATTGATGAAATTTGATATGTGTATGGTTGGATTTGTGAATAAATGAATTGATATGTTTTGATGTGAGAATTTGTTGAGTTTGTGTTGTGTGAAATTTGAAAACCATTAAGTTAAATGAGTATTAAGAATGGGGAATCTCTTAATGTCTCGTTTACTTAATGTGCGTTTGTTTGTGAAAAATCGTTTAAGTTAACTGGGCGTTAAGAATGGGGAATCTCTTAATGTCTCGGTTACTTAACATTTTGTTTTGAAAACCGTTTAAGTAAACTGGGCGTTAAGAATGGGGAATCTCTTAATGTCTCGGTTACTTAATATTTGGTTTTGAAAACCGTTTAAGTTAACTGGACGTTAAGGAGGGGGAATCTCTTAATGTCTCGGTTACTTAATATTTTGTTTTGAAAACCGTTTAAGTTAACTGGGCGTTGAGAATGGGGAATCTCTTAATGTCTCAGTTACTTATTATTTTGTTTGGAAAATTGTTTAAGTTAACTGGGCGTTGAGAATGGGGAATCTCTTAATGTCTCGGTTACTTAATATTTTGTTTTAAGAAAAGTCGTTTAAGTTAACTGGGCGTTAAGAATGGGGAATCTCTTAATGTCTCGGTTACTTAATATTTGTTTTTTTGAAAATCGTTTAAGTTAACTGGGCGTTAAGAATGGGGAATCTCTTAATGTCTCGGTTACTTAATATTTGTTTTTGAAAATCGTTTAAGTTAACTGGGCGTTAAGAATGGGGAATCTCTTAATGTCTTGTTTACTCGTGTATGTTTTGGTAAGTTGTGCTGACCCGGGATAGGTGGCACCTCGGTAAACGGTACGGACCCGTGATAGGTAGTACGTTTACGACTTACGTTCCTGAGGGAATTGTGTTTGGTAAGTTGTGCTGACCCGGGATAGGTGGCACCTCGGTAAACGGTACGGACCCGTGATAGGTAGTACGTTTACGACTTACGTTCCTTGGTGGATTGTGTTTGTCCGTGAGAGACTGCGCAGGGGTTTGTCCGTGAGAGACTACGCCCTGGTTTAAGTTAGATGAGAATTAAGAATGGGGAATCTCTTAATGTCTCGTTTACTTATGTGTGTTTTGGTAAATCGTGCAGACCCGTGATAGGTGGCACCTTGGTAAACGGTACGGGCCCGTGATAGGCAGTACGTTTACGATTTACGTTTGGTAAGTTGTGCAGACCCGTGATAGGTGGCACCTCGGTAAACAGTACGGACCCGTGATAGGTAGTACGTTTACGACTTACGTTCCTGAGGGAATTGTGTTTGGTAAGTTGTGCTGACCCGGGATGGGTGGCACCTCGGTAAACAGTACAGACCCGTGATAGGTAGTACGTTTACGACTTACGTTCCTGAGGGAATTGTGTTTGGTAAGTTGTGCAGACCCGGGATAGGTGGCACCTCGGTAAACAGTACGGACCCGTGATAGGTTGTTATGTATTGATTATTGTTTGTAAGTGTGATTGATTGCAAAACTATTTCGAAACTCAAGATGTCGTGGTGATTGCTCTATAATTGCTAAGTGTGATTGTTTGGATTTGTTTGTACGTGTTGATTGGTTTCGAAACCCTTTAAAATGCTGAATTTTGTTGATTTTTGTTGTTTTCCTGTTGCTGTCTGATGTGTATTCGAATACAGAAAGCTGTATTCGAATACAGCAGTGTTGTTTTGTTAAAAACTTCATTTCTCCACCTTGTTTATGAATGTTTGGCATATGGAAACCCTTTTAAGGTGCATGCTAAGTTGAAAGATTATTTTGTGCATTTAAAACTTAAATGTTATGTGTTACCTGTTAATTTCGGTTGGTGACCCTTTACAATTATTGTGGAAATCTGGGCTTTGCCCTCAGATGAGAGTCCGGACGATCCTACCGGTTCATACCCTACGGACGGGAATGGAGATGGGAACGCGTGACTGCAGTTACGTTAGGAGGATCTCACGGGGCGCGTGGAGATACTCAGGGTGTATAGCTTTTTGGTAGGATGATCAGATTAGGATGATGTATAGGAACTAGGTGTCCTTCTTTTTGGATTGGAGTATTTTTAGTTTGGAAAACTGTACTTATACTAATATTGTCAGTTTGACTTTTTACTTGAATGGGTTCCATGTACCATTTGTTGTTGTGTAAATGTTTTGGATTTATAATTGGAGAAACTCTTCCGCTGTTTGTAAATTATAATGACTCAATTATTTATCCAAAGGCATTTTCCTGATTTAATCCTTTGTTTTATTTTAATTCCTTTTAATCTCTTTCAAAAAAAAAAAATATACCCTCGCTTTGAAAAACGGGGTGTTACACATTACAACCCGAAAGTCCTCCAAAAGTGTATGTGTTTACTGCATTGTGATTGCTAACTATAATTTTTTCAAGCCTATGGTAGTGTGATGCATGTTCTAGGAGTTGAGTGATAAATTCATAACCCTTTCTAAACACTTGAGAGAAATTTTGGTGAGATTGTGTGAAGAGAGAGTTGAATTTGATAAATGAACGCTAAAGTGTACAAATTTTTTTTTTTAAGCAGGTAGCCGAACGCAAAAATCGGCATCTCATTGAAACCACACGAACCTTACTTCTCCATGGGAATGTTCCATTCCGTTTTTGGGGGGATGCAGTCTTAACGGCATGCTACCTTATCAATCGTATGCCATCTTCTGTCCTAGATGGCAATATCCCCCATTCTGTCCTCTTTCCCCATACTCCTCTTCACCCACTACCACCCCGTGTCTTTGGGTCCACGTGTTTTGCCACAATTTATCTCCTGGTTTAGACAAATTGTCTGCTCGGTCACTCAAGTGTGTTTTTCTCGGTTATCATCGATCCCAAAAGGGATATCGTTGTTATTCCCCCACACTACACCGCTACGTTACATCAGTCGGTGTTACCTTTTTCGAGTCTGTACAATACTTTAAACCTACCCATATAGCTACTGAGCCCTATCATGACATTACTCCCGAACCCCCTCAACTAGTTATACCTCTCCCACCCATTCATATTCCTACCGAACCTGCCGAGTCTGCCCCTCAACTTCCTCGACCACTACAAACATATCAACATCGTTGCTTATCCTCTGTTGTGTTTGTTCCTGTTCCCATTATAGACTCTCCTCTGACGCCACCTCCGGATCCGGCCCTGCCACCTGAGCCTGACCTTCCCATTGCTCTTCGTAAGGATATTCGCACCACCCGTAATCCATCTCCTCATTATATTGATTTGTGTTATCATCGTCTTTCTCCTTTACATTGCACTTGCTTGTCCACCTTGTCTTCTGTTTCTATTCCTAAAACTACAGGTGAAGCATTATCCCACCCTGAATGGAGGCAAGCAATGCTTGATGAGATGTGTGCTCTACAAAGCAGTGGTACTTGGGAGTTGGTTCCTTTACCTCGTGGGAAGTCGTTAGTCGGGTGTCGTTGGCTTTATACAGTGAAAGTTGGTCCTGATGGTAAGATTGATCGATTTAAGGCTCGTTTGGTAGCCAAGGGATATACTCAGATTTTTGGGTTGGATTACAGCGACACGTTCTCACCTGTTGCCAAAATGGCATCTGTCAGACTGTTTTTCTCCATTGCAGCAATTCGACATTGGCCTCTCCATCAGCTTGACATTAAAAATGCCTTTTTGCACGGTGATCTTGAAGAAGAAGTTTATATGGAGCAACCACCAGGGTTTGTTGCTCAGGGAGAGTCTTCCAATATGGTTTGTCGGCTACACAGGTCTTTTTATGGTCTTAAACAGTCTCCTAGAGCTTGGTTTGGCAGATTCAGCTCGGTAGTACAAGAGTTTGGTATGATCCGTAGTGAAGCCGATCACTCTGTATTTTATCACCACTCAGCCCAAAGGTGCATCTATCTTATTGTTTACGTGGATGACATTGTTATAACTGGAAGTGATCAGCAAGGAATACTCCAGTTAAAACAACATCTCTCAAATAAGTTTCAGACTAAATATCTTGGTAAACTCCGTTATTTTTTGGGTATTGAAGTAGCCCAATCCAAAGATGACCTTGTAATTTCACAAAGAAAATATGCTATGGACATTCTTGAAGAAACATGCCTATTAAAAGCCAAGTCAGTTGATACTCCTATGGATCCAAATGTCAAACTCCTACCCAATCAAGGGGATCCAAATGTCAGATTCAGGAAGATATAGGAGATTGGTTGGAAAATTAAACAATCTCACAGTCACTCGTCGTGACATTTCCTTTGCTGTCAGTGTGGTAAGTCAGTTCTTAAATTCTCCTTGCCAAGAACATATGGATGATGTAATTCGGATTCTTAAATACATCAAAAGTGCACCTGGAAAAGGTCTCATTTATGAAGATAGAGGACATACTCAGATAATTGGCTACTCATATGCCGATTGGGTAGGCTCACCCATAGATAGACGATCAACTTCCGGGTATTGTGTACTGGTGGGAGGAAATTTAATATCTTGGAAGAGAACAAAATGTTGTTGCAAGATCCAGCGCTGAGGCAGAATACAGAGCCATGGCACTAGTAACATGTGAACTCATCTGGTTGAAACCATTACTGAAAGAACTTCAATTTGAAGAGGCCATCACAACGACACTAATATGTGATAATCAAGTTGCATTGCACATTGCCTCGAACCCTGTTTTTCATGAGAGGACCAAGCACATTGAGATTGACTGCCATTTTGTTAGAGAAAGGATCGAATCGGGTGACATCATCACTAGCTTTGTCAACTCCAATGATCAGTTAGCAGATGTGTTAACAAAGGCATTGCGAGGTCCTAGAATTAGTTATATATGTAACAAGCTAGGTGCATTTGATTTATATGCTCCAGCTTGAGGGGGAGTTTTAAATATTATAATGTAAATATTATATTATAGTAGATGGGCGGTAAGTATTCTGGCCTGTTAGTATTACTGTAAATTAGGGTTGTTTAATACCCTTGGTCTAAATAAAGAAATTCCGCTGTGTAGTTGAAACACACGGGCTATTCACAATATGTCTCTCAATACTCTTTATATTCAACAAACTGCATTTGGAAGCTTCAAACCAATAATATCAGAGACTCAAAATATTTAAACTTGAATTTGCTTCAAGGAGAAAGAGACATGCTTTAGGGAGAGAAAGGCAAGGCCAATACATCTGGGACAAAGATAGGGCCCGTGTATCTGGGACAAATTGGCAAATTGTATGCATGTGGCTCGAAAGAAAAAAAATAAAACAGATCTGGAACCAGGAAGGAAAACTCAATCTAAACGACTGAAACACTATTCCAGAAGGCAGACATACGCGCCTGAGCTCGAGGATGTTGGTGGCGGCGCGTGAGACGAACACGGCAGATCTTGGAGGAAGTAGGTGTAACCGTAGCCCGAAACTAGAATACGATGGCAGATTTGAAACCGCGAGGTTGAGGCGTGATTGATCGACCAAGCAGCAACTGAGAGGCGTCAAAATGCGCCGTCACACGCTGTGGAGACGGCGGCGCGTGAGATCTACTCGCACAAGAGATTAGCAGCGCGTGAGAGCGCATGTGACGGGTTTTGGCGACGCGCTGTCGGGCATGACCTGACCTGAAGATGACAACGCTGTTTGCTGGAAAATTTGCTGGAAATAGTGGTAGCGGCGGCGATAGCAAACTGAACGGAAAACGAATGAAATGTGTCGGAATGTTGGAAAAGAGAAACTATGATAATATTCCCTAATTGTTGGGAACTCGGCAGCGGAATAGAAGCGGGATCTTCAAGGAGGATCGAAATAGGCTCTAGATACCATGTTGAAGTTGTGGGATTTTAGAGAAAAGGAGGAGAGAAAATAATAAGGTTTTGAATATTATTGATAATAGCTTAATGTTGATTTTTATTACAAAAGACTCAATACTAATCTCTATTTATAGAGAAACATAGACTCAATCCTAAATCAGGAATAAATCATAATAATAATGAGAGATATTTTAAGATATCTCTATGATTATAAATTGATCCTAAGAAATAACTCAAGATACTCTAATATAATATAAAAGATCTTATAAGATATTTTCTAATATTCTGACACCTTTTTTTTCCTATCAACATCTTTTTCTGGTCTCCGTCCATCTTTTGAATATTTAAAATCTGATTCTACTTTTCCATGCATTTCATCTTTTTCAGCATGCTGTCCATTTTGTGCAATAATTTTGGCCATGGTTTCAGGATGATCAATTGGCTGTTTTAAGAAATGCTGAGTCAGAATTCAATATGAGTTACAAATAAACAAAATAAATTCTTGATTGTTTGTTTGCATGGATGTATAGGCACAAATCAATTTATGTGTGAGAAGTGGCATGCAATTATATTTATGAGATTTTTTTTTAACTCATTACTGCCTGACCTCAACAATATTGGCTTTTTTTTTCAAGTTCATTTTCTGGTTGGTTGCTATTGTTGGTACCAATGGGTGCTGATTCCTCTTCATCAAGATTTTGTTCCTGATAGATTTCTTCATCTGTCCCACCTTTTACATTTGACAATGTGGGCAGGGATTTATCCTCAGTTGCATGTTCCATATCTTTTGCTTCCTCTTGTATGCATTTCCATCTTTCCTTCATCTCCATTCCATCTTCGGATTGTGGTAATGAACTATTTTCAATACCTTCAGTATCACTACTCGTGTTTACTTCTATAGTGTCACTTTCTAAATTCAAATGCTTCATAACTATGGTCTCCAGTTTCTGCAGTTCAGTTTTCTTTTCAGTTTCATGGCTGGTGTTTCCAGTCGCTTCATGTAGATAAAATGCCTATTTTAATATATATGTTAAAGCATGAGATTTGAGATGTTCACCAACAATATTTTGTGATATTTTGTTTTATCTTTAGTTTTATTTTGCTGTCCAAGTTACCTCTCCATGAAGTATGGTGACCCATACTTGTTGGAGTGGTTTAAGACGTAATTATGGTTAGGTGACAGACCACCATGTTGTCCTATTGTTTTTCTCTTTTTTGTTTTTATATATTGTATTAGAAACAATATTTTGGAGTGAATGAAAGCGATCTATGTTTTCTGAATTTAAAAGAGACTAACAATTGGTATCTAGAGCCTCTTTGTTCTTGAAAGACCTATGATTTAAAACCACAGAAAATCCAGCATACCAATTTTTTTTACAGAAATAGAATACCCATTTTTAAAGAAAAAATCACTAGAGAAGAAAATTGAAAAACCTGTTTTCTTGATACCCAACCTTTTTTTCTTGATGGCTTCTAACAATATTGCACTACCAGCACCTCCTGTATTTACAGGAAAGAGTTATGAAATATGGTCTGTAATGATGAGGACTCAGTTGAGAGCATATGATCTTTGGGAGGTGGTGGAAACAGCTACTGAACCACCACCTTTGCAAGAAAATCCAAATGTTGCTCAAATGAGATACCGCAGTGAGCAAGTTGCTAAGAGAGCTAAGGCTCTTACCATCCTTCACTCTGCTGTGAATGATGATGTTTTCATGAGAATCTCATACTTGGAGACAGCAAAACAAGTTTGGGAGAAGTTGGAAGAAGAGTTTTTTGGGAATGAAAGAACCAAACAAATGCAGGTTCTTAATCTCAAAAGAGAGTTTGAAGCCTTGAAGATGAATGAAGCTGAAACCATAAATGATTTCATGACGAAAGTTATGAAAGTTGTAACCCAATTTAGATTGTTGGAGGAAGAATTTCTTGATAGTAGAATTGTAGAAAAAGTCTTGGTGGTTTTACGCGAAAGGTTCGAATCCAAAATTTCTTCACCTGAAGAGTCTAAAGATCTTTCTAAGATAAGCTTAACAGAGCTTAAAAATGCTCTTCAAGCTCAAGAGCAGAGAAGACTTCTTCAACAAGAGGAAGCAACAGAAGCAGTGTAACACCCCGTTTTTCAAAGCGAGGGTATATTTTTTTTTTTTCAAAAGGAATTAAAATAAAACAGAGAATTAAATCAGGAAATGTCTTTGGATAAATAATTGAGTCATTATAATTTACAAGCAGCGGAAAAGTTTCTCCAATTATAAATCCAAAACATTTACACAACAACAAATGGTACATGGAACCCATTCAAGTAAAAAGTCAAACTGACAATATTAGTATAAATACAGTTTTCCAAACTAAAAATACTTCAATCCAAAAAGAAGGACACCTAGTCCCTATACATCATCCTAATCTGATCATCCTACCAAAAAGCTATACACCCTGAGTAACTCCACGCGCCCCGTGAGATCCTCCTAACGTAACTGCAGTCACGCGTTCCCATCTCCATTCCCGTCCGTAGGGTACGAACCGGTAGGACCGTCCTGACTCTCATCTGAGGGCAAAGCCCAGATTTCCACAATAATTGTAAAGGGTAACCAACCAAAAAAATAACAGTTAACACATAGCAAATAAGATTTTAAATGCTCAAAATAACTTTTCAACTAGGCATGCACCTTAACAGGATTTTCAATATGCTAAAAGTTCATACAAAACTTTGCCCATTAAAATGAAAGTAAAATGAAGTCCTCAATCTTCTAATTAACACATAACCAATCAAGACATGGATAAGTTAATGAGAAATCAATCATCTAACTCAAACTGAGGATTTTCACTGAGCCAATCGACTGGGAAATCGATTGGGGTAAAGGTTTTTAATGAAAACA
>NC_021162.2:33323005-33329545 GCF_000331145.2 Cicer arietinum | reverse complement strand
AAAAACCGTATTTCTTCGTTTTCGAATCAAAGAGGAAGAGTGGAGTTGCAAAAACCTTGATCTAACTCTCCCCCAACCTTGGGTTACTAGTTTTGAAGAAAAGAAAGCGACGAAAACGAAAATGGGAGAAAGGAGAAAAATGGGTCACGGTTAGAGGAAGAAGATGAAGTTTTGAAATTTTCCTTCCTTTCTTTTTCTTTCCTTTGTTTTTCCTTTCTTCCTTTTTCCTTCCTTCCTTTATATACTATTTTCTTTTCCTTTTCCTTCCTTCTAGTTTTCCTTTCTTTTTCCCTCCAAGCAAACATATATATATAAAATAAATATAACTTAACAAATATCTCAAAATCTAGATATTTATTAAATTACCTTTTCACCCGAAACGCCTTAAATTAACCGTAAAGTATTTTCCGCAGTTAAATTCAATTTATTTATCGACGAGAAATTCTAATTGGCATCGAAATATCTTTTTGATTATAAAACTCCAAAATATTATTAACTTTGGCTTAAAAGCCTCCGAGCCAAAATCCAAAATATACCAAAAATACATAAAAGGGTACTTTAAAATTATGGGTCTTACATTACTCCCCCCCTAAAATTAGTTTCGTCCTCGAAACTATGCATCGATAAATAACTCTGGGTGTTGTTCCCTCATCTTGCTCTCCAGTTCCCAAGTCGCATCTCCAGTAATTGGGTTCCAGATCACCTTGACCAACGAAACATCCTTGGTCCTCAACCGCTTAATCTTCCTGTCATCAATTCTCACGGGTGGTACTTCGAACGACAGGTTATCCTTTAGCTGGATTGTGTCTGGTTCGATCACGTGAGATGGATCTGCGAGATATTTCCTCAACTGCGACACATGAAACACGTCATGGATATTGGACAGTATCGGAGGTAATGCAATCCGATAAGCAACCGGCCCAATTCGTGCAGAAATCTGATATGGTCCAATGAATTTCGGAGTCAACTTCTTCGATTTCAAGGCTCTACCTACTCCAGTAGTAGGTGTGACTCTCAGAAATACATGGTCACCCTGTTCGAATTCCAAAAGTCTGCGACGCTTGTCCGCGTAACTCTTCTGGCGATCTTGTGAAGTCTTCATTTTCTCCTTGATCTTCCTTACTTTAGCTGTGGTCTGTTGCACCATCTCTGGTCCGACAATCATATTCTCACCGTCTTTATACCAACACAAGGGCGTTTGACACTTGCGCCCATATAAAGCCTCATATGGTGCCATTCCAATACTTGCGTGGAAACTATTGTTGTAAGTGAACTCAATCAACGGAAGTACATCATCCCAACTTCCTCTATCATCTAAAACACATGCTCTCAACAGATCTTCCAAGGACTGATTTGTCCTTTCAGTCTGTCCGTCCGTTTGTGGATGGTAAGCTGAACTCAATCGTAGCTTCGTTCCCAACGCTTCGTGCAATGCTCCCCAAAAATGCGATGTGAACTTCGGATCACGGTCTGATACAATGCTCGATGGTACCCCGTGTAACCTCACAATTTCAGCAATGTAGATCTCCGTTAGCTGATCTACCTTATAGGTGGTCCTTACCGGTAAAAAGTGAGCAGATTTAGTCAGTCGGTCCACTATCACCCATATAGAATCATTCTTCCTCCTTGTCTTTGGTAATCCGGTTATAAAATCCATGGAAATGCTGTCCCACTTCCATTCAGGTATATCTAAAGGTTGCAACATTCCAGCAGGTCGCTGATGTTCCACCTTCGCTTTCTGACAAGTTAGACAAGTGGATACATATTCCGCCACATGTTTCTTCATTCCTGGCCACCAATAATTCTGCCTCAAATCCTGATACATCTTTGTTGCCCCAGGATGAATACTCAGCTTACTCTTATGCGCCTCTTCTAAAATCGTTTTCCGCATATCTGTAATTTCTGGTACACAAATCCTACCATTACACCGCAAAACATTATCAGCCCCAATCTTGAACTCAGTCGTCTTCCCTTGTACTATTAGATTCCTCTTCTCTTGAATTAAGACGTCATCCTGAGAATTCGCAATGTCTTCAAGTAATCCACTCGAGATCTTAATCATTCCGAATTTCAAAATTCCCGGTGCAAACTCTACGTTCAAGTGCAAGTCTCTAAAAGCTTCCCACAACTCTTGTTGTCTAGCCATAATTAGTGAAGACACCGATACACTTCTTCTGCTCAACGCATCCGCCACTACATTGGCCTTCCCAGGGTGGTACTGCAGTGTGAAATCAAAATCCTTGAGAGTCTCCATCCATCGTCTCTGGCGCATGTTCAACTCCTTCTGATCAAACAAATATTTCAAGCTCTTATGGTCGCTGAACACGGTGAACGTGCACCCATATAAATAATGCCTCCAGATCTTTAATGCAAAAACAACCGCGGCAAGCTCCAAATCATGAGTAGGATAGTTCCTTTCGTGAATCTTCAATTGTCTCGAGGCATAAGCCACAGCTTTCTTGTGTTGCATCAGAACACATCCTAACCCCTGGTGGGATGCATCACAATAAACTTCATAGGGTTCTTCTGATTGCGGTAACACCAATACAGGTGAGGTCGTCAATTTCCTCTTCAGTAACTGGAAGTTTTCTTCACACTTCTCCGTCCATGCGAACGGTTGATCTTTTCTGGTAAGTTGTGTCAGTGGAGCCACAATCTTAGCAAAACCTTCGATAAACCTCCTGTAGTACCCTGCCAGTCCCACAAAACTTCGTATGTCAGTGACAGTCTGAGGCTGTTTCCAAGCAAGAACCGCCTCAATCTTAGCCGGATCTACAGCGATTCCTTCCTTGGTTATCACATGTCCCAAGAAATTCACTTTCTCTAGCCAAAATTCACACTTCGACAGATTGGCATACAATCGCTTCTCGCGTAAAATCTCAAGAACTTGTCGCAAATGTTCTCCATGCTCTTCTTCGGTCCTTGAATAAATCAATATATCATCAATGAATACCACCACGAATTTATCAAGGAACGAATTAAAGATCCTGTTCATGTAGTCCATGAAAATTGCCGGTGCATTGGTAACTCCGAACGGCATAACCAGGTATTCATAATGTCCGTAGCGGGTTCTGAAAGCTGTTTTCTGAATGTCTCCTTCCCTTACTCGGATCTGATGGTAACCCGACTTCAAGTCAATCTTCGAAAATATCGCGGCCCCTCTCAATTGATCCATCAAATCATCGATTCGTGGCAAAGGATAACGATTCTTGATAGTTGCCTTGTTGAGCTGTCTATAATCCACACATAGGCGCGAGCTTCCGTCCTTCTTCTTAACTAGCAAAACTGGAGCACCCCATGGTGATACACTTGGTCTGATGAATTTCTTCTCCAACAAGTCTTCAATTTGGCCTTTGAGCTCATTTAATTCCAATGGCGACATTCGATAAGGTGCCATTGAAATGGGTCCCGTTCCTGGGTGCAAATCAATGAAGAATTCCACTTCTCTTACCGGTGGCAATCCTGGAATTTCCGTTGGAAATACATCCCGATACTCGTTGACAAGTATCACATCTTCTATTTCCACATTTATCTTTGCCTCTACATTTGCTAGAGACAAAAACTCATGAGTCCCTTCACTTAGCGACACTCGGAGTTTGTTAGCAGCTAAATACTTAACAACTCCTGGTTCGGGGAAAAGAACCAATTTCCGAGCACAATCCAAGATCACATAGTGATAAGACATCCAATCCATACCGAGGATGACCTCGAGTGATTGTAGCGGTAAACAAATTAGATTAACCAAGAAATCCCTATTCTGAATAGTCATTCGACAATGTAAACATGCTGAATTTACGGTTAAGGTCTTAGCAGGCGTGGAAACAACCAAATCAAAAGGTAAAGCAGACACAGATAACTTCAAGCGATTCACACAGTCCATAGCAATGAAGGAATGGGTTGCCCCCGAATCAAAGAGTGCAGTTAGAGTGTTACCTGCAATCTCACAATCACGCTGAATCAGATTACCAGATGGATTTCCCTCTTCAGCATTCACACAATAAATGCGTCCTCTAGCAGTAGGACGGGTAGCCCTAGCTACATTCACCACTGGTTCCACCTTTGGAGCCGTGCACTCCCTTGCCATGTGCCCCGACTTCTGACAATTGTGACAGATGGGGATGTTAGTGGTACAAGCACTAGCATAGTGTCCTTCTTTCCCACATCGGAAACATCGAAGCACTTGCCCCATTTGCCTTCCGAAATTCTGGTTCCCTGGGCGACTCGGTCCACCGTTGTTATTCTGGGGGCGATTATAAGGTTTAGCCACTTGTTTTCCCCTATTCTGATAAGTCGCCCGACTAGGGCCTCCCGAATTAAAATTCCCAACTCGGCTAGCCCTCTTGTTCTTCATATCTTCCACTTCTCTACATTTCTCTACCAGCGCTTGGAAACGTTGAATTCCCAAAGGTAAGACGGAATCTTGAATCTCATACTTCAATCCGTCTTGGAAACGATGACACATGAACGGTTCATCAATTTCTTCACGGAAGAACCTGAAATGCCTCGATAGTGATTCAAATTTAGCAGCATACTCGCCCACAGTCAGGCTCCCCTGGTGAAGTTTCAGAAAGTCGTCACCCAACTTAGTCCTGGTACTCATCGGAAAGTATTTGTCTAAAAACTTTCTTTTGAACGATTCCCAGTTCACCTCCTCGTGGGCTGCTCCCATCAACAACCTTGCACTCCTCCACCAGTATTCAGCATCCCCTAGCAACATATACGTGGCATAGCTGACCTTCACTCCAGCCTGGCAGTTAATCATATCAAAGATTTTCTCCACTTCTTGGATCCATTGATCCGCCTTCTCTGAACCCTCATCCCCCTTGAACTTAGGAGGATTGTAACGACGGAAGTCTTCCAACCCTCTTGATTCTGCAGCACGGATCTCTCTTCCCCTCTTTTCAAGATCCCGTTGAGTCTTGGCAGCGGTCTGTGCAGCGACAGAAGCAGCCATGTTGTTCATAGCCTCCGCCATTTGGTCATTCCTAGCGTTGGCTCTCGGAGCGTCATTCCTTCTGGGCGGCATGGTTTCCTATAAGAACCATCATCAAGTAGAGTTTTAACACTACTTCAAATAATTCTAAACTAACGTCCGACTAACAACACACAATTATATTGGACTTGACAACTCAAGTCACCTAAACCGACACATGATCAGATAACAACTCCTAACCTATAGGTCGACCTACAATCTATAACCAAGGTTCCACAGCTCCCAAAGAAAACCAAACCAAAGCTCTGATACCACAACGTAACACCCCGTTTTTCAAAGCGAGGGTATATATTTTTTTTTTAAAAGTAATTAAACTAAAACAGAGAAATAAATAAAGAAATGCTTTAGGATAAATAATTGAGTCATTATAATTTACAAGCAACGGAAAAGTTTCTCCAAATATAAATCCAAAACATTTACACAACAACAAATGGTACATGGAACCCATTCAAATAAGATGTCAAACTGACAATATTAGTATAAGTACAGTTTTCCAAATTAAAAATACTCCAACCCAAAAAGAAGGACGCCTAGTCCCTATACATCAACCTAATCTGATCATCCTACCAAAAACTATACACCCTGATCCATGCGCCCCGTGAGATCCTCCTAACGTAACTGCAGCCACGCGTTCCCATCTCCATTCCCGTCCGTAGGGTATGAACCGGTAGGACCGTCCTGACTCTCATCTGAGGGCAAAGCCCAGATTTCCAAAATAATTGTAAAGGGTCACCAACCAAAAAAATAACAGTTAACACATAGCAATTAAGATTTTAAATGCTCAAAATAACTTTTCAACTAGGCATGCACATTAACAGGATTTTCAATATGCTAAAAGTTCATACAATACTTTGCCCATTAAAATGAAAGTAAAATGAAGTCCTCAATCTCCTAATTAACACATAACCAATCAAGACATGGATAAGTTAATGAGAAATCAATCATCTAACTCAAACTGAGGATTTTCACTGAGCCAATCGATTGGGAAATCGATTGGGGTGAAGGTTTTTAATGAAAACAGAATCCTGGGCTGAATCAATCGATTTGGCAATCGATTGAGTGGGTACTGAGCCCCCAGGTTTTAAGCCAATCGATTTCCAAATCGATTTGGTCGAATATGGATGAGTCCCTGACTTAGGCCCAATCGATTGGGCAATCGATTTCGTAAATGATTTTCGAAAACTGATTACAAAATCGATTGGCTAATCGATTTTGTCCATTTGGCCAAGTCCCTGACTTCCATCCAATCGATTGGGAAATCGATTTCCCTGATCATTTTTCCAAAAATTCATGAATTAACCCAAGTCATTCCTAATCAAGTTCACAACCTAACACTTAGCAATTCCTACGCGATTACCACGGCAATTGGGATCTCGATAACCATCATACTTACACACAACAATCAACACATAACACTTAGCATTTTCAACGCAATTACCCAAGTTCACAACCTAACACTTAACAATTCCTACGCGATTACCACCGCAATTGGGATCTCGATAACCATCATACTTACACACAATAATCAACACATAACACTTAGCATT
>NC_021162.2:33287550-33322505 GCF_000331145.2 Cicer arietinum | reverse complement strand
GCCAAAATCCAAAATATACCAAAAATACATAAAAGGTACTTTAAAATTATGGGTCTTACAGTGGACCTATGAATACTACTTCACTTCATGGTAGCAAGTTTCATTCTTTTTTATTGATGATTTTACAAGAATGACTTGGGTTTATTTTCTTAAATAGAAATCTGAAGTTTTTTCTGTTTTTAAGAAATTTAAAGCCTTAGTTGAAACCCAAAGTGGCTATTTTTTTAAGAAACTCAGAACTGACAATGGGAAGGAGTTTGTTTCTACAGAATTTAATAAATTTTGTGATGAGCTTGGTGTCGAGCGCCAACTTACAGTCAGCTACTCACCCCAACAAAATGGAGTTTCTGAGAGAAAGAATAGATCTGTCCTTGAAATAGCTAGATGCATGATTTTTGAGAAGAAATTGCCAAAGTATTTTTGGGCAGAGGCAGTAAACATTGCTGTGTATCTCCAAAATCGACTTCCTACAAGGGCTGTAGAGGGAATGACACCTGTTGAGGCTTGGGGAGGCATCAAACCTTCTATCAAGCATCTAAGGGTGTTTGGTTCATTGTGCTACACTCATATACCAGAAGTCAAAAGAACCAAATTGGATGAAAAGGCTGAACGAGGAATTTTAATAGACTATAGCTCAAAATCTAAGGGCTATAAAGTCTATGGAATTGATTCAGAAAAAATTTCTATTAATAGAGATGTTATAGTGGATGAAGATGCATACTGGAATTGGGAGACCTCTCAAGTTAGTAGACATTCAACTTTGCCTTCTCTTGAGAACACAATGGAAGATCAAGATGAAGAAGTTGATGATGACTTCGCTGTAAGAGGTACCCGACCTCTTTCAGAGATTTATCAAAGATGTAACAGTGTTGTCCTTGAACCTACTAATTTTGAAGATGCTAGTAAAATTGATGAGTGGAACCAGGCTATGAAAGAGGAGATGGCCACCATTGAAAAGAACGAGACATGTCAGCTAGTTGACGAGCCTAAAGACAAGCATGTCATTGGAGTTAAATGGGTCTATAGGATAAAGATGAACCCTGATGGATCTATCAACAAATACAAGGCCAGACTTGTGGTCAAAGGTTATGTTCAATAATCCAGAATTGATTACACAGAAACGTTTGCACCGGTAGCAAGAATGGACACTATTCGAATTCTTGTAGCATTGGCTGCACAAATGAAGTGGAAAAGTTGGCATTTAGATGTCAAATCAGCATTCTTGAATGGAAATCTTGATGAAGAGATTTATGTTGCTCAACCTGATGGTTTTTTAGTGAAAGGAAGAGAAGAAATGGTGTATAAGCTTCATAAAGCTTTGTATGGGCTAAAACAGGCCCCTAGAGCTTGGTACTGCAAAATTGATAGCCACTTTCACAATCAAGGCTTTAGGAGGAGTGAAAATGATGCAACTCTTTATGTAAGAAGGTTGTTGGAAGGTGGTTCTTTAATTATCTCTTTGTACGTTGATGACTTGTTAGTAACAAGCAATAATCAACAAGTACAAAAACTTGTGGAGGACATGAAAAACCAGTTTGAGATGTCTAGTTTAGGAGAAATGAACTACTTTCTAGGCTTGGAAGTGTATCAATCTGAGGATGGAATTTTTCTGAATCAAGAGAAGTATGCTCGTGAGATTTTGACGAAGTTTAGAATGGAAAGTTGCAAATCTGTCCCTACTCCTTTGGTGTCAAATTTGAATTTGTCAAAGGAAGATGAAACTGAAAAAATTGATGCTTCTCTTTATAGAAGCTTGATTGGAAGTCTACTTTATCTTAATTCATCCAGACCTGACCTTATGTATGCAACAAGTCTACTCTCAAGATTTATGTAGAGTCCTACCAAGACACATTTTGCTGCAGCAAAAAGGGTCCTTAGATATGTTAAGGGCACTACACAATTTAGAATATGGTACAAACCAAGTGAAAATGGAAGTTTGATAGGCTATGTTGATAGTGATTGGGCTGGAAATATTGATGACATGAAGAGTACTACAGGTTATGCTTTTTCCTTAGGCTCTGGCATGTTCTCATGGAACTAAAGGAAGCAAGAAATTGTAGCTCAATCCACCGCTGAAGCAGAGTATGTAGCAGCAGCTGTAGCAACAAACCAAGCTATTTGGTTGAGGAAAGTCCTACTTAATTTGGGAATACAACAGCTGAAAGCAACCTTGGTTTATTGTGATAGCAAATCAGCAATTGCTATTGCTGAAAATCCAGTTCAACATGGAAAGACCAAACATATTCAAGTGAAGTTTCATGCTATACGCGAGGCTATAAAAAGTCAAGAGATCAAGCTTGCTCATTGTTGTTCGGACTCTCAAGTTTCTGATATATTGACCAAACACTACAAAAAAAAGTATCTACTGTGACACTCATATTTTGTGATATTTTTTTGTCTGTCACTAAAACTACTTTTAGCTACAGTTAAAGTGTCACTGTTTCTAAATATTATGTAAAAAAAAATTAAATACACAAAAATAAGTTTTTGCCCCTTTGGTTTGTACAAACACTTGAGAAATATCTCAGGGTGAAAGAATGATAAAATGATAAGCTGGAGCAACTGCAGCAACTGCAAGAGAAATCTTTTTGCTGGAGCTCAATCTCAAAAAAAAATATCTCATGGTTTTCATGGATCGTTCAGTTTGCGACTCAATTTCGTTTCACTTGCGATGCAACTACACTAAACACTCTGCGATGCAACTACACTAAACACTCGTTTCACTTTGCGATTCAATTTCGAACCATGAAAACCCTTAAATTCAATTTCGAAAACCCCTAAATTCAACTACACTAAATATCTCAAGGTGTACCATGAAAACCCCTAAATTCAATTTCGAACAATCCTAAATTCATCTCTCTCGTTTCACTTTAGGATTTGTAGTAGCAAGTAAGTTCTATTCTCTTCCCAAATCATTTCAGTCTGCGATATCAATTTTATTTTGGTAATCTTGCTTGTTAAGTGTCATTTTTTCACGATTTGCTGAATGATGTTGTGGGTTTGCGATTTGTTCTGTTTTTGAGATTCATTCACACGACACATAATCCTGATTTTTGGATTAGGGTTCATTTTCTTTGATGTCTTTTTCTCTATCTAAACTCTACGATTCCTCCCGAAAATCTCACCTCAAAAGGTCTTGCACCTATTCTAAAGTTATAATTTAGTATTATTTTCACTTTTTTCTATTTGTCAATTATCCATTTTCATTTAAGTATGCATGCTACAATTCGCTAAATGTTGATTCCCATATATAATTTTGATTTGATCCCAAAAGCTGACATGTTTTTGCTTGATTTGCAGGGAAAAGAATTATTATAGCATGTTATAGATGAGTTTGGTGGATACAGAATGCTCAGAGGAAGGTTCATGTCTTCTTGAGCCTTCTGATCCTGATATTATTAAAACTGATCCTACTTCTCATTACCATAGGGTAATCTAGTTCTTCTGTTCTTTTTTCTTTTCATTTCTTAATTTGCCTCCATTCCCCCAAAAAATTAAAGAAAAAAAAAACTAATTTTATGTTTATTTTTGAATTCATGGCAGTATAAGGAAGTAATCAACAAAAGAGCTTTCAAGACTGTGTATCCATTGAACGTTTTTGGTTTTAGAGAAGCATTTCTATATTATGTTGTATTTCACAGGAGTAATTGATAACTAATTGAATGCTTTTACCTCATTGTTAATTGTTTTTATGTACATCATATTTAAAGAAGATTCGAATGCGTCAGGCATTCGAATTTTTGTATATATTTTCCTTAATTTGTGGTTAATTAGTTTTAAGGCATTTGATGAAGGAAACAGACTCGAAGTTGGGTGGAGCCAAGTTTGAATTGATGAGGTATTACAATCATTGGGCAAACTAGTGAGGCTGTATTCAGAAGTGCATCTATTGAGGTCGTTGAAGCACAATAACATTGTAAGGTTCTAAAATTCCTGGATTGATGACAAACACAAGAATGTTAACAAGATAGTTGCTCACCTCATGGAGCCTCAAACAGTGCGTTCACTATCCTTTGTATATGTGTTTAATTTGTTTTTCTGTTTTATTGTGATATTAGTCCTTTTGTTAGTTGGTTTGATGCATGATTTAGGTACTGTAAGAAACACAAGAAGGTTGACATGAGAGTATTTGTTAAATATCGGACTCAGGTGTGATTTATTTGAAGTATTTGTTAAATATCGGACAATATCTTGTATTTTAATTTGATTGTTTAGAGTGATTTAAAACCTTTCAGACTTGACGAAAAACTATGATATCTTAGCAGTACATAGGGTCATCTGGATCAGTAAACTAGTTTCTATTTACCTTTTAAGATGGACATTAAATTAGTGGAATATTGTTACACTTGCATCTTTGAGAGTTAGAATTACTTTTCCTCTCTCCTATCTTAATCTACTTTTGAAAAGTGAACATTGAAACTAAGCTTTTTTAATTGTGAATTCTTAACTAAGCTAATGAATACAATCAAGTATTATTTGCAAATAAAAGTAACGGTAACAGCAACACACACCTACTTCTTATGTCTTTATTTTGCTTCAAATTATTTAAACAAACCATTTTCTTTGAACAGCATAAGTGTTTCATTGTCGCAACATGTGATCGTGACTTGAAGAGGAGAATTCGGAAGGTAAAATCATTTATCATTTCTCTGATTATCAATGTTTTGATGTTTTGGACCTGGATGCATGACCCATTAACTTGGTTTCTGTATTTCAGATTCCTGGTGTGCCAATAATGTACATCACTAAATAGGTCAAGAGTGTAATAGGTATGCTCAGCTATATTCAGTAAGTGGCAGAACTAGTCTTCAATTCATGTTGAATAAGTAAGTTGCAACCTCTAGTAGCAATTTTCTACATCTTGATTGTGTTAATTGAAAAGCAAAGAACATGTTAAATAGTAATGACAATCTTCATGAGCAATGAACATTCATTTACATTGATTTCAATCTTAGCTTTGCATGGTCCACAAATGAAAAAATCACCTAAGCGTATTGCATAGAGATGATGGCTTTTTTCTTGAACTTTTCTTATATATTTACATAGATACTTGATTTTGATCTTTAGATTGTAACAGCTAATTCTTCAGATTTTACTGCTTGGACGTCTTTGATTGAAGAGACAGAGAAGGTGGCAGAGGTATGCTATGTTGACCTAGTTTTTAAGACTTGATTTACATGTTGGGGATGTGTTAATGTTTACTTGTTTCAGCTTTAACCCTGACTGGAATATTTGGACATGTCTCTAATGTCTTTGTCACCTTCAAAGTTCTATACTGCACTATCTTGTTTGAATATGTCAGTTGTGTTGTAGCTATCATTGCCAACGTTATCGATGGCGGAGCATGGCAGAAAGACATAAATCCACCATTTTTAGCTGCCATAAATCGCCATGGCGCTTTCAAACTTCTCAAATTAGCCACGACGGTTGTCATAAAATCTGCCATGGCCGATATTTGACAACACTGATCATTGCAAACAAAGGATGAATTTTCGATTTTTTTTTGCTAGGGTAGTATCATGTGGGTGGGTAGACTGATAGTGAAACTTATCTAGTGTCAGAGTATTATGTGGCGTTATTTTCCTATTATAGATTGACTTACAGTAAGTAATATCTGCTGTATCATATGTTTTATTGGCTAATCCTTGGATGAAGAAACTTTTTAATCGGGATATTGAACTGAGACTAAAGCACGAGCCTTCAAATTGGTTTCTTGAGGCTAAGTACTTCAAACCCTAATTTGTCAATGGACATTCTAGGTTTCTCATGTGTTTGCAAAAGTTTATTTTTTTAAAGTGCGAACGTTATGCATGCAGGTATCTTCTATTGTTCATAATCACCTGTCTCAAGCAAGGAGGGTCCCTCTTTTCATATTTGAGGGGCCTCTTTGTCCCGCTACGGAGTATTTCTTAAGGCTTTGAATTTTTTAATGTTTTGAATTTTTCTTTTATGCTTGTGTTTCATATTGCCAGACTATTTTGATGATGTGTTGTTTTGTTGTTTTGCCAATTAGATTGTCAAGTTGTATGAGAGATGTGTCATTGCCTGTGCCAACTACCCTGAGTACTGGATACGCTATGTTTTGTGTATGGAAGCTAGTGAAAGTATGGATCTTGCAAATAACGTTCTTGCTCGGGCGAGCCAAGTTTTTGTCAAGGTAATTTCTGCTCAATATCAATTTCTAGGTGTGCAATCATTTGCTGCTTTTTAGTACTATATTCATTTGTCCAGGTTGTAAGCTAGGGGAATGGACAATATATATCTTATAGACTCTTCTAATACTAGCCACTTGTTCATGTTTGTGTTCTATTAAGTTTAATAATGACCTCTGACCAGGATAATAGTTCATGAAACTCGAATTAGTGTGTCGATACATTGATACTTTTGTATGTCATTCAAGCATAAGTTATTATTGATTCTTCTGAGGGCTTTCCATGAAATCTGTGTGTTTTTCTGTCCACACTTTTTTCTTCCTTTCCGGCAAAGGAATAGATGGTGGTTGCAGCCTGATCTGAAAATGAGCTGTAGTTGTTTCTTTTGTTTGTCCTCTTGGAGCAGTTGCCCCTTCTTATTATTTTTCATAACAATTTTTTGCTTAACTTGCTGAAGATGATTAAGTGGTATTTTATTTATTTAAAATAATTTATCCCTCTTTATTTTCTGAACTCTTTTATGTATATATGTTTTCTTTAGATGAATAAGATTTCCGTTTTCTTTTATTTTTATCTTTATGTACATAGCTTTGCCAATAACCAATTTTCCTGTAAGGGAAAGCTTATGAATGATTTATTTTGTTATCTCACCTCTCTTACATAAGATCCCTTTGCGTTTGGTACTTGGTAGTGATTGAATTCCTCGTTTTTCACGGAGGCTTTGGTGTCCTTAATCAGTTTTTCTGTAGGCCCAGAGTATTTTTATATCTCTAAGAATTAACAAGCTTTTTGTTGCGGCTTCATGAGGCCCAGTGTATTTTTTTTCTCTAACAAGCTTCACGCATACGACTTAGTCTTATTAGAAAATGTAACGTGGCACATACCTTTTATTTCTGCTGCTTTATCATTTTTTGTTTGTCATAATGCAGAGACAACCAGAGATACATCTTTTTTGTGCTCGGTTCAGGGAGCAGGCCGGTGATCTAGTGGGTGCTAGGGCTGCGTATCAACTTGTGCACACTGAAATTTCTCCAGGTCTTCTTGAAGCAATAATAAGGCATGGCAATATGGAATATCGATTGGTATGCTGGCTTACAAAATTGTGAATAGATTGTAACTTATTTTTTGTATAAAGTGTTTACAGTTTTTCCATTCCTTGTTATTGTTACAGGGGAAGTTGGAAGATGCCTTCTCATTGTATGAACAGGCCATTGCCATTGAGAAAGGAAAAGAACATTCACAAACACTGCCAATGTTGTTCGCTCAGTATTCTCGATTTGTTTATTTGGTAGGTTTGGTAGCATATTTGAATTCTTGTCTAGTTATGCATTCTTGTTTTAGACATTCACACACTTGTCTTTAGAACATTGAATAATGATAGTTCTCTTAATTGACATCATCTACTTTTTCTTATTGAGCTGTCTGTATTCTGCTAAATGGTAATGGTCTGTGGGCTTTTAATTCATGCCAATAAATAAAGCATCCAGATGATTCTATACAAAAAATCACAACCTCAAGTTTAAGATGACAATTGTTATATTTTTTGACAGTTCTTGCTTTATGTTTCCAGTTGCTTTGCTTGATTGTCTGAAATATACCTTGTCATGTTTTTGAAATAATCTTTTTCATTTTGTCATTAGGCCTCTGGCAATGCAGAAAAAGCTAGAGAGATTTTAGTTGGGGGGCTTGATAATGCTACGCTGTCAAAGGCACTACTTGAGGCTTTTCTCTTCTGTGTCTTGCAGCTACCCTCTGTGGATCTTTTGAAATCTTCACGTTTTTTCTCTTTGGTGGTTTAATGGTTTCTGGGTCTATGTGAATAGGTTGCATAACCGCCATTCGGAATATCATTTCTCTCATTGCTGTCATTGATGAACTCTTTTTCTCTAATGAAGGGTATGAAAATGATGAAGCATTGTTTGGTTGAAGAGGATAAGAAGAGAGTGGTGGATTCATCAAACAGAATTCATTTTGTGTTGGTGAGATTGAGATTGAGATTGTTGCTGTTGGAGTTGGTGTTATAAAATGGTTGATATGTTGATTCAGGAAACTTTTCCATTTGCATCATCATTGTCATCATGTGATTCATGGTACTTTCATCAGTAGTTTCTAAGGTTTTCAATATGTCCTCATTATTATCCATGAATAGAATTTTCACGCTGTCCTAGGATAAAAGGAGGAATTGAGGGAATGAAAGTACAGAGAAAATAGAAGTCGGAGAAATGGAGAAGATGAGAAAAGTGAAAGTAGGTGCAAACGTGAGAGTATGAAGTAATAAAATAGTGTTGAAGAGAGTACAGAAAGAAAGTGCAGGTTGGTATGATCTATGTAACTTACTAACAACCAAAGCAAAAGCAAACAATATATATTCATTTATCTTTGTTAAATATAATTTTAGTTCTTGTTTGTTAAATATAATTTTAGTTCTTGTTGGAGTGGCTATGGATATTTTTTCTCATGCATATAATAATCATATTTTTGTTTTCTTTGAATACCTTAATCTTGTACCTATTTCTTATAACTTACATTTGGTTTCCTATGATAAGGAACTCATTCTAGTTTCCTTTGAAACTTTATTGAATCTTTTAGAGCAAAATAACTATTTATTGTATGTTTTAATAGAATTAGTAAAATTAAATTATATTTTATTGTATGTTTCAATGACATTAGTTAATAAAAATAAATTAGAAATTTAAATTTAATTTACTGGTAATAATAGTTTAGAATTACAATTAGTAGGGAGATAAAATAAATTTAATTTAATAAATAATAATAAGTTTTAGTGACAGACATACCGTAGGAATAGATTAATATTTTATTTATATTTTTCTAAGTTTTAGTGACAGATAATACTGTAGGAATAGACTAATTCTTTATTTATATTTATCTTGGTTTTAGTGACAGTCATTATTGTAGGTAGAAATCAAAAACATGTAGTGACAATCCTCAGAACATGTAGTGACAGTCTTCAAAGTGTAGCAGGACGCCCCCTTAAAGTTGACACTAAATTTGAGTGTCACTCAAAGTATTATTGACTTTTACCTACAGTTTTTAACTTTTAGTGAAATATTTTGTGTGTCACGATAGGTCAATTTTTTTGTAGTGAAATCTCTTCCAAGAGTTAAGTTTGAAAGGTGTAAAAGGCTACTTGGAGTGTCCATCAAAAATCTTAAGGAGTGTTAAAGCATGAGATTTGAGATGTTCACCAACAATATTTTGTGATATTTTGTTTTATCTTTAGTTTTATTTTGCTGTGCAAGTTACCTCTGCATGAAGTATGGTGACCCATACTTGTTGGAGTGGTTTAAGACTTTGTAATCATGGTTAGGTGACAGACCACCATGCTGTCCTACTGTCTTTTTCTTTTTTGTTTTTATATATATTGTATTAGAAACAATATTTTGGAGTGAATGAAAGTGATCTATGTTTTCTGAATTTAAAAGAGACTAACAATATAATGTGTTAGATTTGGAGGCATATATGTTGGAAAAATAAATATTTTTTCATCTGCATGGAGACATAATGCAAAGCAGTATGTATCAATTTGTAGTTTATTTTGTTGGAGTTGTTCAAACCTCAAGAACCTTTTTCTCATCCACATCTTTTTCTGGTCTAGTTCTCCGTGCATTTCTTCTTTAATGCTTTGCAGTGTTTCAACTGAGAGAGGTACTGTGGGGTGCAACATTGACTGGGTTTTGTCTTCAGGAACACCTGTCATTAAACAAATGAGATATTACATGTATTTGTTGATGTAAGGTTCACTGACTAATCTTTTTAGTATATACATTATTTATACATGCAGAGTTTGAGAAAGTTGTTATTCCATCTGGGCAGCATACTAGTTTTTTATTTTAATTGAGGCAAATAATTTTTTTTTTCTTGTAGATCTCAAGAACCATGTAGATCTTCTCCTTAAACAGCACAAGCTTCTTGTGTTTCTTTCTCGTTAAATGAAATTTTGTAAAAACAAAAGAATATGTTGTATGTTGTAAATTTTGAAAATATAATTACTTTCTGTTTCAGATTTTAGCAACTCCACTTCATTAGTTTCTTTGATATTAAATGCATTCTCTGACATCATTGTTCCATCACATTTGATCTCTGCATTACGAACAAAATTTGACTCTGAAATCTTTTCCAGTTCTTCGATTATGATTTTGCACTACTTTCCATTGTCAAATTTTCTTCAGAGTTAAAATACTTTGTAATCACATTCTCCATGCTGGTTGCTTCAGATTGGCCAGTATGCTCATTTTGTGCATAATATTTTCTCATTGTTTCGGGAAGATAAATTTCCTGTTTTAACATATGAAGCATGAGAATCAAATTTGTCTTACAAATGAAGAAAATAAATAATTGATTGTTTGCAAGGATGCATAAACATATGTAAAAGAGTATGTAGTTGTCTATGTGAATATTTTCTTATATATTTCATCACTGTCTAACCTCAAGAGCTTTACTCATTTGCTCAAGTTCATTTTGCAGTGTGGAGCTTTGGTCACTAAATATTTCTGTCGTTTCTTCTTCCTCATGTGTTTCCTTCTCAGAGGTTTTTTCAGTCATCTCAACTTGCTTGATTACTTCCAACGTTGGTAATATTAACGTGGTTTTGTCTTCAAGCTCACCTGCAATTATACATATGAGTTGTTTTTTGCTACTATACCCACAAATCTGGCTTAATTTTTTCAGTTTTTGTACATGTGAAAGATATCCTTTCTCGAAAACTGAAAATTTCCATTGCCACACCAAGCTACTGATAAGGGAAATGAGTTATTGCAGTAACATACATTACTTCCATTTAGAACAGATTATTCCTTGAGAAATTTAAACTTGGCCTTATCACAGATAAAAATTACTGAGTGAAGGGATTTGAAGTAATTCCTCATTGTGTGTAAAAATGAAGTTCATTAAAAACTTAACAGAGCTTTGCCGATTTTTTTAGACTTACTTTCTTTTTCCGTTTTTGGTAACTGTGTATCAGTTTCTTCTCCTGTCTCTTTTGCTCTTTCATGTTTTATTTTCGTACTATCCACAATCAGTAATTTCTCTCTGGCGTGTAACACTGAAACGTTTTCATGTTCTCCAGCATTATTACTTTGGATTGTTTCTGCAGCATCCAGTCCTAAATTTTGATGGTCTGTGACCAGGGTCTCCTGGCTCTCTGTTTGATATTGAGGTTGACCTTTCTTTTCATTTTCCATGCTAGTGTTGGCTGTTGCTTCACGTACATCCAATCCCTATTTTAACAGATACTACATCAAAAGTTGAACATATTGCACATAAAGAATATAAAAGTTCTTCTATTTTCTTGAAAACGTTATTAAGATGTTCATATGTTGAACTGGACGCCGTTGTTTGTTATTTTCTATTTTATTTTTGGAGTCTTCTCAAACCTCTAGTGCTTTCATGTTCTCCTCATAATTATTGTCTGATCTCTTTCTCTCATGCGTATCTTTCATAACTGATTCAGCCTCCGCGTGTATTTCTTCTTGAACATTTTTCTCTACTGTCTCAAGTTGGATTGATGCTATAATGGGCAAAGTTGACATGGCTTTATCATCAGGCACACCTGTCATTATACAAATCAGATGTAAAAATATTTCTTCCTTGAAAGATTAATTATGGTAGCTGTTTTTTGGTACATATGTAAGGTCTTTTCAAAAGTAAACACAAGGTTCCTTAGGTTTGTGAAAGAGGTTTTCTGTTGTCACAATTTTTTTTTAAAAAAGCATCTTGTTTTCACCTAATAAAGAGCTACCTAAGGTTTAACGATGTTTGGAGCACATGTTTATGATACTCGTCTACTTCTTGTTCCAAGGGACTTAATAAATAATGTGGGATTATTTTTACTGTTTTGGAAACTTAAGTTTTATGAATTTGGCTTATTGATTTCAATTTCGAGATGAAATAGACATAAAGTCACGGTGTCCGACAATTCAAAAAATTAATTTTTTCCCCAGGTTTTTGCAACTAAACATCAATAGCTCCTTCCATACCTTCTGATCCATTTAGAATGATAATACTATCACTATTCTTGATCTTTAAATTCTCATTAGAGCGTGACTCTGAAATCTTTTCCAGTTCTTTTGTCTCATAATCCGATTTTGTGCTTCTTTCTTTCGTCATCATTTCTTTTGAATTGATATGCTTTGAAATCACTTTCTCCATGCTTTGTGTTTCAGATTGATGCTCAGTTTGTTCTTTTTCGGTGCAGACCTCATCCATAAGTGTTTGATGGGGCTTCATCTTTATGTCTTCAATGACATCAACTTTGCCAAATGCCCACATTGGCAATGTTGTTTGAGCTTCAATATCCTCAGGTGAACCTATCATTATACTAATAAAATTTTGATGGTTGTATGCTATTATGTGCAAAAAGTTTGCTAAAGTAGTTCCATGGTAATACATCTCATTGATATACTCTCTTGTAGAATGAAAATTTCTTACGCCATACCCATTCTTTTGTATCATTTTTATAACTATCTCACTGAAGTTGTTGTTTTGTACAACTTATATTTTTCTTCGAATATTAAAACTGCTGACGACAGAAAAATTATTGTTTCAGGGAATTTAATTATTCAGAAAAATATTTCAGCTCAACATAGGTGGTATTATGCACGGTCGATGCATCAAGTTAAACAGGCTCTTGCATGAGAGGGCATGATAGCAATTTAAAAACTAATTATTTGTCTCTTGTCATAAAAGCTTAAGTTTTAGATCGTTACTACATTATAACAGTTTTACATCTAACAGTATGATTTGCTTCCCATTCCTAATGTCTATATTCGTATCAGTTGGACTCTGGAAGCTTTTCTTGTTAATTAATGTACTTACTTGATTTTGGTATTATTTCCATTATCACCGGTCCTTCTGAATTGTATTCCTTGATATTTTGTACTCTAAGCTGTTTGCTTCATGCGGGCATTCCCCTTGCTTTTCACTTTCTGCACATGCCTGCCTTGATTCTTGATATATCCCTTGAGGTCTTGGTTCAGATGTTTCCTCAATTAATAAATATTTAGAATTTACATCGTTTCCATTCTCTTATGTAAAATTCATTTCTTCACTTTCGATCTTTGTGATTGAATCAACTAATGCGAGACTCTGCAAAAATGTAACCTTGTCGCCTTGGAATTCTTAAATTAAAGGAAATTACCTTATTAATTATTAGAATGACACCAATATGAGATACTTACCTTAAGTAAGTCTCATGCAGAAGTTGAAAATATCCAAAATTATTGAAACAATACAGGTCAACATTTCAGCTTATATATATATATATATATATATATATATATCATTGCTGTTAGGCACAGATCTTGCTCTACTCTTATCCTATTTTTTTAGATTCTGGTCCCCCATTATAACTAAAATTGCATTTTAGTCTCTTTATTTTTAAATGATTGTAGTCTCCCTATTTTGGGGTTTATTTTATGTGACATGTCATATATCTATTAATGATGTGGAATTTCATTTGATGACGTGAAGTTTCTTATTTGGGCCAGAAACATTGGATTTCAGAAGAATGTGCTTAGATTTGATCAATATAACGTAAAAACAAAAAGTTGTAGCAGAGTTTCTAATGCAAATATCCACAAAAGGCAAAAACTTGCAAATTGGTCAATAGACTAACATGGGACGAGAAGATTGTGAGTTACCAGTTCTAGTCAGTCTAGTTGTGTGGTTAAGTTTGAATCTAGTAGAGGAACCAAGCTGTTATAAAAAAAATGTCACTGGTTTATGGATTATTTTTGCTATAGAGCTCATGGTTAGGGTTCCATACCATAGTGGGGTTCAGGGTTCCAAACTTAAAAGGATACTAAAATTTTGTTTTTAATTTATGTATGACCCGTTTTGTGACCCAACCCGTCACAATAGCCAATGGAAGGCGACCCTTATGGGTAGTGGTGACGGCAATGGTTTTGGTGGAAAAATTAGAAATGATCAAAAACGTCGACAATGGTGGTTTAGGCAGCAACGGCCTGGGAAATGGAGGCCCTAGTATCGACAACGACCCAAGCGGTGGTGGCTTGAATGGTTTCTCCAACACTGGTTTTTTTAGTTTTTTTTTACCATGAGGGTACTTTTAATGCCCTAAAGGCCGAGTATCAAACTCCTTGCTCTATAGCTTAGAGAGGTAATTTTCCAAATACTACTCTACTCGTTGTCAATCCCAATCATACTTGGATTATCGATTCTGGTGCTACTGATCATATGACTGGAGAGTCAAGTCTATTTTCTTGTTATAATCCTTGTGCAGGTAACCACAAAATTAAAATTGCAAATGGCTCTCTTTCAGCCATTGTAGGGAAAGGTTCTGTTATTCTGTCACCTAAGTTAACCTTAAAAGTTGTCTTATATGTTCATAATCTATCATGTAATCTATTATCCATTTATAAATTAACAAATGATAACAAGTTGGCAAACTCAAGCCACGATCAATAAAATGTGTTTTTACTTGTTACTCTCTAACTCCTAAGTGGTATAAGTGTTTTGAACCAAAATTAAAAAGAATTTTTGTAACCATATATGTTACTTTTGTTCAAAATCAACCATTTTTTATTGACATTCTTCTTAAGGGGGAAATTTTAATGATCAATAAAATGTGTTTTTACTGGTTACTCTCCAACTCATAAGGGGTGTAAATGTTTTGAACCAAAACCAAAAAGAATTTTTGTAACTATAGATGTTTACTTTTGTTGAAAATCAACCATTTTTTATTGACATTCATCTTTAGGAGAAAATTTTTTAGGAAGATTTATCTTTTGCTTTTGGAAACATCATTACTTTAAGTGATATAGTGTTGTCACAAAATTATGAGACTTATATTGATTCACCAAAAGAAAATGTGCAAGAATCTATATTAGAACTCAATCCACTTAAGAATGAGGTTCCGACAAATTCGAGGGCGACAATTTCAAATCAAAATCACAGTGAACAAATTTTTGACCTCATTAATAATGAAGGAGCATCGGAAATACCACAACATAATGACTCAAAGACAGAGACAAAAAAAAAAGTTTACTATCATTGATCCTACATGGAAGGAAAATGTCTTTGAAAGAAGAAACCCTAAATAGAGATCCAAATGAAGGACCCATTTTCTGACCCTTCCAAGATTCCGAACCAATAGATAATTCAACACATCGTCTTGATACATGTAATTCTTCTTTTGTTCTTATGAGTCATGTTGAGTATCTTGATATAAACCTTCATATTACAATTAGGAAAACTGTTAGATCATGCACTAAACATCCTGTTTAGTTATTCGTCATACTCAATTTTCTTCTTCATTTGTTGCGTTTACATCTGAGTTGTTTGTTGTAGAAATTCCAGAAAATGTACAAGAGACTCTAAAAAATTCCAAAGTGGAAGGAATTTGTTCTTGAGAAGATGAGAGCTCTAAAGAGTCACGACTTTACCTACAAGAAATAATATCGTTGGCTGTAAATGAGCATTTACTGTGAAATATAATTATGATAACACAGTTGAAAGATAGAAGACGCACTTGGTTGCTAAAGGGTTTACTCAGAAATATGACATTGATTATTCAATGAATTTTGCTCTTGTTGTCAAATTAAACCTATTAGAGTTTTGTTGTCCTTGGCTGTGAATTTAGATTGGTTTCTTAACCAACTTGATGTAAAAAATGTTGTTTTGAATGACGATTTAGAGGAGGAAGTATACATGGATAACCCTCATGGCTTTGAAGACAAGTTTGGTTCAAATGTGTGCAACCTACAAAAATCCCTTTATGGTCTCAAGAAATCCCCAAAGGCTTGATTTGAAAAATTCACTCGGTCGTTTAAAAGGCAAGGATATATAGAGGGACAATCAGACAATATTATGTGCATGAAGTTCTCTAATGTTGGTAAGATTGCAATTCTAATTGTATATGTACTTGATATTATTTTCACAAGAGATGACATTGTTGAGATAGAAAGATTGAAGAAAATTTTGACAAAAAAATTTGAGATCAAAGATTTATGTGCGCTTAAATATTTTCTTGATATTGAAGTTGCTCACTCAAAGAAGGGAATGATTTCTCAAAGAAAATAAATCCTAGATCTCTTGGAGGAAATTGGGATGAGTGAGTGTAGACCAACAAACACTCATATCGAATTAATTGCTAAACTTTGGGAGAAAGGCAGTGTTCCTGTTGATATCAAAAGATACCAGAGATTGATTGGCAAACTTATTTATCTAACCCACACTAGACTTGACATCACTTACTCTAAATGTTGTAAGCCAATTCATGCACTCTCCTTATGAAGAACACTTGAAGTTCGTTTATCACATCTTAAGGTACTTGAAATCCAATCCTGAAAAGAGTTTGTACTTCAAGAAAAACAATGATAGAGAAACCTCTATATTTATAGAAGTTGATTGGGCATGGTCGATTATTGATAGAAAATCCACAGCTGAATATTGTGCCTATGTTGGGAAATTTAATCACTTGAAGAAGTAAGAAACAAGGTGTTGCTGCTCGAAGCAGTGCATTAGCCAAATTCAGAGCAATGACTTAAGGAACTTGTGAACTTTTGTGGATTTGTAAACTATTGGAGGAACTGAAAATGAAAGTTGACACACCCTTAAGATTGTTTTGTGATAGCAAAACAACAATAAGTATAGCTCACACCCATGTGCAACATGATAGAACCAAACATATTGAGATTGACTGCCACTTCATAAAAGAAAAATTGATGTTGGAATTATATGTCTGCCATATGTGACTTCTAATATACAAACTGATGATATCTTGTCAAAAAGTTTGGCAAAACCAAATTTTGAACGACTTACAGCCAAGTTGGGCATGACATATATCTATGCACCAACTTGAGGGGATGTTGAAGAATCAAGGGAAATCAGATTTGATTCTCTTTTATTTTATACTATTTTATTTATTTTTATTTTATGATTATTGTTGAAAATATATTTATGATCTTTATATTTATTACATATCACATCATATCATGTAAATAGGGATAGTATATGATATCGTTTCAGCAAGTGTACTGAATCGTTGCAAGTAATAATAAAACGGTAGTACCGAGTGTCGAACTCAAGGATTGCGTTTTACTATTGAATTATATTTGATTACTAGAATTGAACAAAAAGGTTCCCAAGTTGATTGAAATAATGTTTGAAATTAACAACAATAATAAAATTGATCTTTTATAATGAGAAAAATGTCAGGGATGAGTTTCACTTCGAATCCAACCTTGGTGTCTAATTTGATCCTAGTTACTGAATTCCTTTATTGAATTATTACCGAATTCTCTTTATTATTCTTGCCCTAATGTCTTAGTGACAGAACCTTTAATTCCAAAGTAACCCCTAATTCCTTAGTGGATTTAAGATTAGAATTAAGCATTACCGTATAGAAATTCTCTTGTAAATTATTGCTTTGCAACTAATTTAATTGGTTTCATGACCTGCATCTATCCCTAGACTACAAATTCATGAATTTCTCATCTCAAGCATTCGTAAAGTCCACTTCCGTTTCAAAATACAAATCGTAGAACATTTTAATGTTGATCAAGCAATAAAAAGCATTAAGCACAGAGATGAGAAAAACAATTCAATAAACTCATTCATATAACTAGAAATCAAATCAGAAAAATAAGGGTTTCATCTGGTTACACTCATCCCTAACAAATAGGGTTTAGTTACTCATGACAGAGATACAAAAGATAAGGATTAAAGAAGAATTACAAGAATGATTCATGGATGATTCTTGATAAAACTGCTTCAATGGCGTTAGAAACGGCCGTCTTTGAGTTTCTATGCTAGGGCACAAGTCTCCCAAGTTCCCCAGAGTCAAAAAGATCCCTAAAACAGTAAAAATCTGAGTTTTTATGGTTGCTGGTGCGCGTCACGCGCCCCAGGCACACAGGGCGCGCGTTGACTGAAACACGAGAAATGCGCTCCAGGCGCGCAGGGCGCGCTCCAGGCGCGCAGGGCGCGCTCCAGGCGCACAGCATCTGTTGTCTGATGTATTTTGCATTTTTCGCATCTTCGGCGTCTGAATTTGGTCCCGGTGTCTTCATGAAAGTTGTAGATATGGATCTTAGCTTTCCGTAGCACTTGGAGTGACACTAATTGGACATCTAGAACTCCAAATATGGCTGAAATACTCCACATATATCATGTTGATTTTTCACCAAAATTCAGCACTGCACTAAAACAAAACGCAATATAAAATTACAACAAATTCCTACTTAATCAACGAAATAAAAAAAAAAAATTATTAACTCAAAGAACAAAAATCAACAAAATGTATCAAATAAATCCTTAATTTAACTGATGATTGAGGATAAATAAGACTAAAACAGTGGGAAAATATGCATATGATGAAAAGTCATTAGTATATCCCATATTTATTTTTATATTTATTGCCTTGAGCCTATATAAAACAGGCTCCGTTGTATAGTTTAGACACACGGTTTCACCATATGTCTATCATTTTCTCTCATTTAATATGGTATCTAGAGCCTATTAAGAGATAACTCTATACCGTGATTACTCAGGGACCCACTGTCTTCGGTGAGATTTTTTCCAATAAACCATATCCCAATTCCGATTTACCCACTTCTTCATCGCTGTCAGTTTATTTTTCAGCAAGTCAATCATTGTATTGTTCATCATGCAATATTGTTCATCACGAGGCACTGTTCATTGCAAAAAAAAAAATATATTGTCTCTTCTGCCATTGTCTCGCTGCTGGTTTTATGTAGCTACTTATTGATTATGACTACTTATGAAGATTTTCTTCTGTGGGTAGAGTATTGTCAAAACTCGAGTGTTGCTGTTTCGGCTGCTGCACAAAGTGGTAATTCACCTGTTTGCATCTCACCTTCTCTTAGCTCATGAATTCTCAATTATGGTGCATCTGACCACATTACTGATAATAAGGCTTTTTTCTCCTCTCTCACAACTTCTAGTTATTTACCACATATAACCTCAACCAATGGTTCCTAAACACAATCTCAAGGGATTGGCACTGTCCAAATCCACCCTTCTATGTTAGTTACATCTATTCTTTATGTGCTTGGATGCCCATTTAATTTAACTTCTATTAGTCGATTGACTCACTCTCATGATTGTGTTGTCACATTTACTAATTGCAATGTTACTTTGCAAGATAGAATATCAGGACGAAAAATTGGTAAAGAATGTGAGTCTAATGGACTTTATTATCTCTCAAACCTATCAATGGTGTGCCCTACCACGTATTCTCCTCTTACTATACATGCTTAGTTAGGTCATCCGAGTCTTCCCAAAATCCAACAGTTAGTACCTAATCTAACAAAATTATCTAGCTTACATTTTGAGTCTTATCAGTTAGGGAAACACACTCGTAGTCATTTCCCTAATCGAGCCAATAAACGAGCTATGTCCCTATTTGCTTTAGTTCACTCGGATGTTTGGGGTCCTTCTCATACTATTTCCATTCTTGAGTCTAGATATTTTGTTACTTTTATCGATGATTTTTCCCGTTGTACCTGGTTATTTTTAATGAAAAGTAGGTCTGAATTATTTTCTATTTTGGAACAATTTTATAAGAAAATTAAAACTCAATTTGGTGTATCCATTCGCACTTTGTGCAGTGATAATGCCCATGAATATTTGTCCCATCAATTTTAAAATTTACGACCTGTAACATCACTCTTCATCAAACATCTTGTGTTCGTACATCTCAACAAAATGGGGTAATGTACCATATCGCCCTCTCATTCTTCATGATAATGCACCATCTCGCTTTTGGGGAGATGTTGTTCTAACGGCGTGTTATCTTATAAAACGCATTCCTTCATCTGTTATTCATAAAAAAGTCCCTCACTCGATCCTCATCTCTCGTACCCCACTTCACTCACTTCGGGTCAACATGTTTTGTCCCAAATCTCACTCCTGGTCTTGACAAACATTCAGCTTGATCACTAAAATGTGTGTTTTTTTTGTTATCATCGGTCCCAAAAAGATTATCGTTGTTATTATCCTACTCTTTGATGATATCTCATATCAGCTGATGTTACATTTTTTGAGTTTGTTAAATACTATGAGTCGCTTCTTGACCCTTTTTCTACAACTATTCTTGTGGAACGTATGTCCCACCTGAGACACCTCAGGTGGCCCCTCTCGTTGTCCCACTTGATACTCCTCATGTACATCCTCCAATTGTACAACCTCTTCCGACATACCGCAGTCGTCAACCACCACGGGTTGTACATGTCCCTACACCTGTTCTCGATATCGAGGTCATTCCAGACGCTCATTCGCTGCCACATCCTCCTTTATCATACTTGACCCTTGATATTCCTATTGCTATTTGGAAAGGTATACATCATACTCGTAATCCATCCCATCATTACATTGGTTTGAGTTACCTTCTCTTTTGCATGATACTTATTTGTCTTCGTTGTCTTCTGTTTTTATTCCTATATCTCTAGGTGAAACTTTATCCCACCCAGAGTGGAGACAAACAATGATTGACAAGATGTGTGCACTTCAGAGTAGTGGTACCTAGGAATTGGGGCCTTTACAATCTGGAAAGTCTTTAGTAGGATTTCATTGGCTTTATACGGTGAAAGTTGGTGATGATGGTAAGGTTGATCTTTTTAAAGCTTGTTTGGTGGCAAAAGGGTACACTCAAATTTTTGGCCTCGATTATAGTGATAGTTTCTCACATGTGGCTAACATGGCATCTGTTACACCACTCCTCTCTATTGCAGCCATCAAAAATTGGTCTCTGAACCAACTTGACATTAAAAATGTTTTTTTTGTCTGGTGACCTTGAAGAAGTGTATATGGAGCAACCACCTGGGTTTATTGCTCAATGGGAGTCCTATGTCATGGTTTGTCGACTTCATTGGTCTCTCTATGGTCTTAAACAATCTCCTCGAGCTTGGTTTGACAGATTTAGCACAGTAGTGCAACAATTTGGTATGATTCAAAGTGAAACCGATCATTCTCTTTTTTATCGCCACTCAACCCAATGGTGCATTGACTTGATTATAATGTAGATGATATTGTCATAACTTGTAGCGATCAACATGACATACTCCAGTTGAAACAACATTTATCTCACCAGTTTCAAACTAAAGATCTTGGCAAGCTCCGCTACTTCTTGGGTATTGAGGTAGCCCAATCTAAGGATGATTTAGTAATATCACAAAGGAAATATGCCATGGATATTCTTGAAGAGACAAGTTTATTGAATGCAAATTTTCAGATTCGGGGAGATACAAAAGATTGGTTGGTAAATTAAACTACCTCACAGTCACCCGTCAAGACATTTCTTTCACAGTTAGTGTGGTAAGCAATTCTTAAACTCTCATTGCCAAAAACACTAGGATGTTATGATAAGAATCTTGAAATACATTAAAGTTGCTCCAGGAAAAGGTCTAATTTATGAAAACAGATGACAAACTCAAATATATGGTTATTTAGATGCTGATTGCGTAGGCTCACCCATTGATAGGCGATCGATCAAGTTCTGGGTATTGTGTACTTGTTGGACGAAACTTAATATCTTGGAAGAGTAAGAAACAAAGTGTAGTTGCAAGATCTAGCACTGAAGCTGAATACAGGGCTATGACATTAGTGACTTGTGAGCTCATTTGGTTGAAATAGTTACTCAAAGAGCTTCAAAGACATTGCCTCTAATTAGTGACTTGCAGCGCTGCACATTGCCTCTAATCCGGTTTTTCATGAATGGATTAAACATGTTGAGATAGATTGTCACTTTGTAAGGGAGAAGATCGAATCAGACAAAATCACCACTAGTATTAAACAATAGTTAGTTAGTTGATCTAGTTAGTTATATTAACTAGTTGTTATATAAATCTTGTATCAATTTGATGTAATTGAAACATTATCTCATTATTCAATATACTTTTCTCTCATTTTATGATTTCTATCTTGAATTGTAATATGATATCAGAGAAATAATTATTCAACTACTTTCTTTGTCAAATTTTTCTTGAGAAAATTTTCATTAAAAGTTAATTGATTTATCTTTCTTTCCTATTTGATTATTGAACAATTTGTTTATTTTCTTCTTCTTCTTCTTCTCCCCTATCAAATTCCAAGTTAGAATTGTCTCATCATAATGATGATGATAAATAGTTTCACCATAGTTATGACACCTCTATCAATTCATAGTTGTGTAGTCCAGACACAGTTTCACCATATGTCTCTCATTCGACAATTATGTCATTGTTACTATTATAGTTTCTTTTCTTATATAAACTGCTAAGGATTGTAGTAATAAGAAATGAAACACAAATTCTAGGAGAATAACCAAATACCATATATGGATGAATATAGACTTCTCAGAAGCCTTTTAAAAATACAAAAACCTTCTCAGTTGTTTAACAAAAAAAATAAAACAAGATTTTAACAGCGATTCAGAAGTTGGTCTTTAGTTCACTTAGAAGCAATGCTATGTGATCATAATAAAATGTCCAAAATCATAATATTAACAGAAGAAAGTTGATAAAAATGACCTAAGATATTCCCTGTAGATAAGAAAATAACTAAATTGGAGACTGTGTCAAAATGATCTCAGAAAAGACTTTAATTTAATCTTCTCCATGAAAAGTATAATTTTCTCAATGGTTAGTCATTGCACATACTTTAAGTATGGAATTTCTTCTGTTTACATGGTTAGGAGAATATTTTGTAGATAACTACAATGTTTCAGTGATCCTTAGAAATTAGAATCCTAAGCTCCTAACTGTGTATGTTGCCACCAAACAAAGGACCATGCATCCTCACACTCATGAAATAATTTATATGATCATGAGAAATCTTAGACCAACTATAGATTATTTTTGGATGTTTTTAGTTACTTCAGAGCCAAATACAACTAGTATACTTTGAAGTTAATTCGGTTGTAAAACAAAACAGAAACTTTGTTAGAATGACATACCGTAGCAAATGCATCTTCTGGAATATTGGTTTCAATTTCTATATTGAATAGCCAACCAATCCAGAATAATTAAGTTCAAATTGCATAAATAATTATGATGTATATCAAACTCGAAATATAATTTGTAGTGCTGCTTCAGTCTTATATGTTCGTGCTTAGATTGCTTGCACCAATGTGCATGTAATGTCAGTGATTCTTGAATGATTTCTGATTGGAAGTGGGCTTTATTTAGTGTGCTTATATACAATATGATTAAAGTTGCTTAGAAGTATGCTGATGCATATCAAGTGTAGGCTACATCATTTAGCCACTTGTCATATTATACTTTACTCTTCAACTTTATATGTGAACAATGAATTATTCCTTTTCATTATCCTTGGGAATTAGTATAAGAAACAAAAAGACCAGTAAGTAAGATCTAGGAAGAGTATTTAAATTACAAATTACTATTTTATCAATCTCACATTTACAAACAGAATTTTTCTTAAAAATAGTGTTATTTTTAGTTTCCAAATAACTTTTATTTATTTTTTCAATTGTACTATTCAATTAATATCATGGGTATTACTCTCAAGTTATTATTCCTCTGCTTCACATTTATGTACATGAAAACACATCAACAATTAATAAAGATAATTTAGTATAACTATCATTTATATATACTCTAGATGTATTTTGTACGGTGTGCGACATATAATGTCAAAATAACATTGTTCATTAGAGAAAATATATTTTGATATATAAAGTTCGAGAAGAATATTATCATTTTTTTTAAAATAACTAACCAACAACACGTTACATTAAAATTTATATACTAAAATATTCTACTTTTTTTGACTTTCAAAATGTTGCATCCCCGCCATGCAACCACATGAAAGATTTTTTTTTTTTTTTCTGCAGTAGGAGGTCGCATTTTCGAAATGCGACCATCTATAACCACAAAAAAATTAAAAAATTAAATAAAAAAGTAGGATATTTTTATATATAAATTTCAATGAAGAATATATTAATTAGTTTTTTAAAAGAAAAAGAGATATACATGTAAAAATTTCTTAATATTAAAAAAGAATAATTATAATTGGTTGGTTTGAAGTAATTTCAAAGACGGTATAATCTTATTCATGGGGTCATATATAGAGAATGACTTTTTTATATGAAAATAAGAGACTTTTCTATATGAGAGTGAGATGAATATTTATTGGCCCTTATATCAAAATTGATGGTTAAGATTAAAATATCTTATTAAATAATGTGCCTCTCCTTAGTCTATGTTTCCTCAATCCATTTACCTTTTGTATCTTCAACTTCTTCAACCCCATCTGCTTCTACCCAGATCTGTTGAAATTCCATCACCCATTAAAACTAAAATACAACCTATTTTTCCTTGCAGTTGAAATTCACAAATTGATTTTAAATTTATTAATTTTAATCATTCTTTTATTTAAGGTTTAAATATGTCTTTATAATTAAAATATTTTTCTTGCAATTTTTGTTTGTTTGATTCACATTCTTTACAAATACAAATTCATTTTAAAATAGTCCTTCATGCATAAAAAGCGAATTCAATAAATATTAAATAAAATGAATAAATACATACATAAAAAGAATTAAAAAAAACAATAATTTTATTAGCGGACTGTTTCAACACCTTTAAACTCAAATTTTAATTTTGGAGAAAAAAATTAACTTTCAATTAAAGCGAATTTTCTTAGGAATGGCAAAATAGACGGCTACATTAGTTTGCTAAAAAGCGAGTCGGGTGGCGGACTAGCGATCCAACTAATCAAAAAATACTTTTTTATTTTAATATTTTATCAAAGTTATATATCAAATCAAAACCATTACAAATACAAAAAATCTTAAAATAAATTCAACAATATTAAAAATCCCAAAAATTTTATTATAATCTATCTACTGTTATAGTATACTTATAAATAAAAAATCATAAAATTTAATAAATTTATTATAATTCATTAAAGTATAACTCTGAACATAAGATTATAGATTAATAATATATTCTCTATATCCTATTCAACATAGAAACGCGTTTGGATGAATACATATGGTCTAAGGACAATTATGCCAAGTCTCATATTAGAAGTAGCACCCATCTAACTTAAAAAACGAAGATCCTCCTCCAATTGTGAATCAGGAACAAGTTATACTTGTATCTCGGTAGGCTTACCCGGTACATTCTTGTTATTAATATTTACTTTTTTTTTTATGCAATAGTGGTAACATTTTCTAAAACTTATATATCTATATATATATATATATATATAGATATATGTTTTTTCAACAAATTATGAATTCAATCTTTTGAAGATTAAAAATCTACTAATTAGTTCTATAAGTAATGTAAAAAAATTGGTCCTTTGCAATTATAAAATGGATACCAAATATATTTCCTATAATTATCTTAATATTGTAAACTATTAATTTTTAATGGATTAAATAGGTTTTAAAAATAAAATAAAAATTATGACCACTTGCATACGAACTTCGATCCTAGGTTCCTAACTTTATAATTTTGATGATAAATTAAGTATGTTAGTGCTGATGTGGATATATGGTGGAATCAGTTAGCCAAACCAAGCTACCCCAATGAATATGAGGTGTAATCCCAGCTGGATAAAATTGTCTATATATTTGCAATCATAAACATCATGTATTCTACCTTCCAACATAGAAAAGCTAGTTTTAATCATACCACAGATAAAACAAAATAAAATATTTATCTGGGGACATAAATGATCCAATGACTAAGAGCTAATTTTTGTTATTAGTGATAATTTGCATGCCTTATGGATTAAACAAAAAATAGCACGACATTACAAAGTGACCATCTAATTCAGACTGACCAAAGAAGAATTATTAAGGCCCCTCCTCGCCGCCCAGACGTCAGTATTGGTATTGAAATGTTATTAAGAGTGGTTTAGGCCGTTTCCTATTAACTTTTTTTTTTATAAAAAATTTCATTAAATTATTTTTGACAACAAAACAAAGACCAAAATTAGAGATATAATTTGAAGTCTCTTAAATTTATACATGTTCAGGAATATGGAGATCAAATTTAGTTAAATAGTGGACAGAGTGATTAGCCTCACCTCTAACATACATATATTGCAAACTATTAAAATTATGATATAACTACATGCAATCATCTATGATAGGACCTAAATAAGATGTACAGTAATGCACAGTCAAAGTCAAACTAGAATTTAAAGAATTTAACTCAGTCATAATATTTAAAATAACAAATGCTTCACAAACTCTAAACCCTTCATCTACATTTGAATCTAACAAAGCATGAACTACGTAGCTACTGTAGAACGAACACAAGAAACTGGGGGTTTGAATTATGTTTTCTGTTTATAAACTTTTTCGTATGGCAATACTAAAGTAAAGAAAGCAGAGCAAGTAAATGAAAATAGAGTAGAGAGACATATCCTGGTTCACCACCAACACGGTAGCGACAACCAGTCCTTCAAACTGAAGGATTTAATCCACTAGTTCACCACATAATCAAACCTACACTTAAACACCTACTAGTCACACTGACTGTGTTCAATCTTCTCAACCTTCTAGCCTAGTACAATCAAGTTGTTGAGGAAGACAATCACTACTGGACATACTTGTGAACGAGGCATTGGTGCTAGTGATGTATCTAGGACTTTAGGTCAAGGATGCCAATATTTTAATTTCAATTAGAAATAATTAATATATATATATATATATATATATATATATATATATATAAATTAAATAGAGGAAGTGACTAAAGGATGAGATCAGAGGAACACAAAGTATACACGTCTGCCTCTGAACATATGCCTCAAAAGGTATAATTAACTCTGAAAATATCCCTGATGGAAAATCAATGCATGAAATTGAAATAAAGAATAAAGTATGAAAAAAGACTTAGCCAGATCAAAAACTTGTGAACATCCAAGAACAACTTGAATCCATTCCAGCTCAAATCAAGCAAGAGTGTGAAAGAAGATTATTGATTTTGAAGGCAATCTAAAATAAGATTGGACTCAGATTTATAATTGAAGAAAACGTTTGACCACGTTGAAAAAAAGATATGTCAAGATTTGAAGAAGATATAATCAAGATTTATCCCAAGAAGATATGAATTATTTACAACAAGGTTTGATCAAGATTTATCTAAAAGAAGATATGAATTATTTACAACAAGATATGATCAAGAATTGTTTACAAGAAGAAACACTCACAGAAGATACATTTATTATTTGCAAAGATATGATTCAGATTTTGCAAGGACAAAAGAGAAACTCTAACTCATTCTATATATAGATACTCAAGTCTGAAGAAGAAAATGAGAGAACTCACAAGCACAAAATTTCCTAAGTCAATAGAGTTCATATGGTTAAGGTGTAGAGAAACACTTGCTCAAAAGAAATATTTTCTAAGTGTTTTCTAGTGTGAGAGTCATTGTTACAGTCAGCTTGTTAGAAACAACCCAATTTGTTACAAACTCTTGTTATCCAGCCTGATAGTGGTTTTTGTGTTCCTTAAGCAATTTGTAGGTTTTTAGGCTGTACTGAGAAGACTTGGCTTGTAAAGTCAAGGTGTTTGTGTTCCTCAAAAAATCTGTAGGCGTCGAGTTGTTTTAAGAAGTTTGGCTTGTAGGGTCAGGTGCTATGTAATTCAAGTTTGGAATTACTAGATTAAATCCTTCTGACTAGGGGGACTGGATGTAGCTACCAAGTTGATGGTGAACCAAGATAAATTCTTGTGTCACTTTAATTCTACAATTCTTGTTTTACATCTACCTCTGATCACTTAACTCAATCATTACTACTTCTATGCTAAGTTACTAAACCCGGAACAATTTAAAATAAATTAGCAAAAAGAATCCAATTTAGTCAAACACAATTCAATCTCTTTCTCGTGTTTGCACGTTCAATTGGCCTCAAGAGTCCGATTTCAAAATTTCATCCTTTACAATGTTTGGACAAAGATCCAATGATTCAACAATGTCTAAATTTGGCGAAGAAGCTGCTAGAGGAAACATCAACATGCCACATTTGTTTGATGGTGAAGTATTAGATACTAAAAGGATATGCTAAGGAGTTTCTTCATCTCACAAGATCTTGAACTTTGGGACTTACTCGAAGATGGTTACACTGCTCCAACAAATTCTATTGGCATGAAATTTCAAGGAAAAAGATTAATGTTGAACATAATAAGATATACAAGATGTATCATAAGTCTAGAACCTTCATGGTCAATGCAATCACCTTCAAGAAATTCAATAAGTGCAATGACAAAGAAACGACAAAAAGAATCAATGACAATTTGGTTCTGACTTATGAAGTAAGCAAGAAATTACAAGAACCAAAGGCCAACCTCCTAGTCAGAAAGTATGAGCTAATCAAGATGGAAGAAGATGAAGACATTCAAACAATGTTTTTCATATTTCAGACTATGGTCTTAGGACTAAAGGTACTTGAGAAGAGTTATACTACTGTTGATCATGTGAATAAAATTCTTACGAGTCTGCCAAGTAAGTGGAGACTTAAGATTACATCTATTCATAAAGCTAATGATATCAATACTCTTAAATTGGAAGGATTGATTAGCTACATAAGGGCCCTCTGAGTCTACCCAGACGTTAGTATTGGTATTAATATGTTATTAAGAGTGGTTTAGGCCGTTTTCTACTTATTTTTTTAGAATTTTTTTTCATTAAACCGTGTCTGATAACAAACCAAAGAACAAAATTATAGGGATATAATTTGAAGTCTCTTCAATTTATACATGTTCAGGAATATGGAGAGAAAATTTAGTTAAATAGTGGATAGAGTCATTAGCCTCACGTCTAACATACATAAATTTCAAACTATTAAAATTGATATAATAGCATATAATCATCTATGATATGACCTATATAAGATGCACAAAAATGATGTTCAGTCAAAGTCAAACTAACGTTTAAAGAATTTAACTCAGTCAGAAGATCTAAAACATCAAATGCTTTACAAACTCTAAACCCTTCCTCTACTTCTGAATCTAGCAAAGCATGAACTACGTAGCTACTGTAGAACGAAAAACATAAGAAACATGAGGTTTGAATTATGTTTTCTATTTAAAAACTTTTTCGTGTGGTAGCGACATCTAGTATTTCAAACTAAAGGATTTAATCCATTAGTTCGCCACAAAATCAAACTTACACTTGAACATCTACTAGTCAAACTTATTGTGTTCAATCTTCTCAACCTTCTAGTTTATTTCAATCAATTTTTTGAGGAAGACAACCACTACTGGACTAGATTTCAAATGAAAGGTTTTGGATTTTTCTGAATTAGCTCTTGCAGAGAGTGCTTACAAATCTTTTCCTTAAGAACCTTTTCTCAACACTAAAGTGAAAAGGAATGATGAACAACAAAAGTGCAGATGTGCTTATAACTTGTGTGTTTCTGGTTTTTCCTTTGAAGAATTCATGTCCTTTTATAGAGATCAATTAGGGTTTCTAACCATTATCCTGATTGCTAGAAATCAACATAATTCATAAAGTTTCGTATCGTATCTTTTGAGCATACATAAGTCTAAGTCAAATGATCAGATGCTTGAAGTGATGTTGTGATTATTAGAGGCATATGATCACTTGATTTGTCAATTGTATCAAAGGGAAACGAAACCTTACTTTGTCAATTGTATTAGAGGTAGACAAAAGCTTTCTTTTTCAATCGTATCAGAGGTATATGATAGGAGAAAAGTTGCGTTCAACAGAGGCAATTGAAGAAAAACATATGATTTATATACCGAGTCATTAGAACTAGAGTATTGCTTGCATTATCGAAGTCAGCCAACACAGAGCGTCGCTCGCACACTGTAGCACGTGCCAAAGCACTTCCATCAGACTTACAGAAGATGAGTGAAGCGAAGTTTAGTTGTTCCTTTCTCTTTGTTCAATTATAAGAGGATATAACAACATAATATATATAATACACTTGATCTAAGACATGCACACTTAATCAAAATGTTAGTGCATTAAATTGTTCCCACAAACGATTTTTTTATCATCAAAACAAGTAAGCAACATATTTCTTCAAACCAACTTGGTTCTAACAACTACTAGCGCCAACTACCACTATGTTTGCATCTCTCACCACCAATCTTAATTCCCAAATGACACTAGAATATTGGGTAGATGCCCGTTAACATTAACCTTATATATGACTAGATGAAGGTGCCCTAGGCATACTTGTAAAGGAGGCATTGGTGCTAGTGATGTATCTAGGACCCTGGTTCAGGGATGCAAATAATTTACCTTCAATTAAAAATAATTAATATATATATATATATATATATATTAAATGTTGGAACCAAGTTGATTTTCCACTTATAGTTTTGATGTTAACAAAATTATTTAATGAGAATAATACATTTGGATTAATGGCTTCATTAAGTACGCAAAAATTGAAAAATTAAAATCAGAGGAAGGTACCAAAGGAAGCGACTAGAGGAAGAGACCAAAGGAAAGTCAACAAAGGAAGTGCTAGCGGAATTCATCAGAGGAAGTTACTAGTAGAAGTAACTAGAGGAAGTGACCAGAGAAAGAGATCTCAATCCAAGATTGATCTTGGCAGTGATGAAGATCGATCTTGGTTTTGTTGAAACAACAATATCAATTTTATCAATATAAAATATGATTGTAAAGCATAAAATAAATAGAGATAGAGAGATCACACAAGGATATATCCTGGTTCACCCAATCCAGGTTACGTCCAGTCCTCACAACCGTGAGATTTTTCACTAAGTGTTCAAACCAAGATCGTTCTTGGTTTTCATGGATCAATCTTGATCTTTACACAATTCCTACCCTTCTACCTAGAAAGGATTTCTTCAATTCTACCTTACTGTTTTGGAAAGGCTTTAACAAGTTACCTTTCAAAACATGAAAGGATTTTTACAATTTACTCAAGATTTGACAAAACAACCTTGAGTTACAAAGTGATGGATTTGAGACTATTTAGAATCTTGATATTTACTCAACTCTTGTTTGAGAAATATATTCTGTAAATAGACCTCAGTTGTAAATGATTACAACACAAAGATTAAAACAAAACAACAAACTATAAGAAAGATTTTGAGACACTTGAGTATGATTGAAAATATTGATCTTTTGCTTGGTGTTGATTGTTGTGTTTTGTTCTTCAACTTGCAGCTGCATTTATAGACTCCAAGAAGGCTTATGACAGCTCATGTGACTGTTGGAAAGGGACCAGCTGTCATAAAAGAGTTGTTGGATAAATTCTGCCAAAAGCAAGATTGATGAGCTGCATCAGAAGATCGATCCAAGATTGATCTTCTGGTTTGTGATGAACTGGCCTTGAACTCTGTGATTTGTGTCAGTATGTCAGCCTTGAGTACATGCTTTTCTGTTACGTGTGCAGGCTTTAGAATAGTTCAAATCAGTAGTGTACTTTGCTACTTGTAGTCTTGTACTTGCATTTGCTTTTCAAGAAGAATGATCTTTGTAATATGCCTTTATTGAAGCATGCCTTTGATTCTTCTAATTCTGGAACAAATGTGACTTGGATTGATCTTTTGTTGATTCTATATGAGAGTATATGATGAATATTGTTTCCAGGATTGATCTTTGTTTTCCAGAACTGCTTCAAGATCAATCTGCGTTTTCCAGAACTGCTTCAAGATCAATCTGCGTTTTCCAGAATTGCTTTCTTTGATCTGATTTGTGATGTTTGATTCCTATCTTGTTTTAACACACTCAGATGCACATGTTAAATATTAAAACATTTAGAATCATTATTAGAATTCTTAATTAACTTTTTGTTTGTTTTCATCAAAACATTAAATTGAGATTTTGTCTCAACAGAAGGTACCAAAGGAAGCGACTAGAGGAAGAGACCAAAGGAAAGTCAACAAAGGAAGTGCTAGCGGAATTCATCAGAGGAAGTTACTAGTAGAAGTAACTAGAGGAAGTGACCAGAGAAAGAGATCGTAAGAACACAAATTATACGCGTCTGCCTCTAAACATATGTCTCTAAATGTAACGTGCCTCTAAAGGTTAAGAAGATTGCTTCTGATGTCTGGGTATGATGATGTTTGGGTTTGGAGACTAGGTCTGATAATTGGGTATGAAGATTGCCTCTAAAGAATGGCTCTGAAAATGAGTTTGAAGACTGCATCGGAAGACTAAACTTGAAGCATGTCTCTAAAGCTCTTGCATGTCTCTAATGTGCACAAACTTAGCATGCCTCTGAAGAGTTCATATCAAGGTATAATTAAGTCTGAAAATTGCTCTGACGGAAAATCAATGGATGAAATTGAAAGAATTAATTATCAAAAGAAGACTTAGCTTAATCAAAAACTTGTGAAGATCAAAGAATAACACAAATCCATTCCAGCTCAAATCAAGCAAGAGTATGAAAGAAAAATTATGTTTTTGAAGACAATTTAAAATAAGATTTGACTCATATTTATAATTTAAGAAAAGCTTTGACCAATTTGAAAAGAAGATATTGTTAAGATTTGAAGAAGATATAATCAAGATTTATCACAAGAAGATATGAATCATTGATAAGAAGATTTGATCAAGATTTATCTATTAGAATATAAAAATTATTTACAAGATTAAATCCTTTTTGAGTGTGGGGATTGGACGTAGCTACCAAATTGGTGGTGAACCAGAGTAAATTCTTGTGTCACTTTAATTCTATAACTCTTGTTTTACTTCTGCCTCTGATCACTTAACCCGATTACTACTACTTATATTCTAAGTTGCCAAACCCGAACCACTTTTAAATAAATTAACATAAATAATCCAACTTAGTCAAACAAAATTCAGCCCGCCTTCTCGTGTTTACACGTTCAATTGGCCACAATAGCCCAATTTCAAAATTTCATACTTTACAGTGTTTGAACAAAGATCCAAGGATTCAACAATGTCTGTATTTGGTGAAGAAGCTATTGGAGGAAACATCAACATGCAACCTTTATTTGATGATAAAATATTTGAGTACTGGAAGGACGGGTTGAGGAGTTTCTTCATCTCACAAGATCTTGAACTTTAGAACTTTGTGGAAGATGGCTACACTGCTCCAATAAATTCTGATGATACTGAAATATCAAGGAAAGAGATGGATGCGGAACATAATAAGATATACAAGATTTATCACAAGTCTAGATCCTTCATAATCAATGCAATCACCTTCAAGAAATTTGATAAGTGCATTGACAAAGAAACAACAAAAAACATCAATGACAATTTGGTTCTGACTTATGAAGAAAGCAAGTAAGTTCAAGAACCATAGGCCAACCTCTTAGTCAGAAATTATGAGCTAATCAAGATTGAAAAAGATGAAGAGATTGAAACTGTAAGACTCTTAGTTATAAATTCTAATTTATGCAATTTTAGTATATTTTTGTGTTGAATTGCTGAGGCATTTAGTCCAATTTTAATTCATTTTGAGAATTAAGTACCAAAAGTGTAACACCCCGTTTTTCAAAGCGAGGGTGTATTTTTTTTTCTAAAAGAAATTAAAATAAAACAAAGAAATAAACAAGGTAACACCTTTGGATAAGTAATTAAGTCATTATAATTTTCAAGCAGCGGAAAAAGTTCTCAATCCATGAATTCAAAATATTTACATAACAAAAGTAGTACAGTCTTTCAGTTTAAAAGTAAACGCAACCCAAAGGAAAGACATTCGTTCCCTCTGTGTCAACCTAGTCTGATCATTTTACAAAACAACTAAACACCCTGAGTGATCTCCACGCGCCCCGTGAGATCCTCCTAACGTAGCTGCAGTCAAGCGTTCCCATCTCCATTCCCGTCCGTAATGTACGAACCGGTAGGACCGTCCTGACTCTCATCTGAGGGCAAAGCCCAGATTTCCACAATAATTGTAAAGGGTCACCAACCAAAAAAATAACAGTTAACACATAGCAATTAAGTTTTTAAATGCTCAAAACAACTTTTCAACTAAGCATGCACCTTAACAGGATTTTCCATATGCTAAAAGTTCATATAATGCTTGCCAATTAACAATGAACTCAAAATGAAGTTCTCCAACCATCAAGTAATACATAACTGACCAAAGCATTGATAAATCAATTGAGCAATCGATTATCTAACTCAAAATAAGGACTTTTGCTGAGCCAATCGATTGCCAAATCGATTTGGTCAGTTCTGCTGAGTTTCTGCATGACCAAATCGATTTCTAAGTCGATTTTGTCAGTTCTGATGAGTCCCTGGGTTGCCAAATCGATTTCCAAATCGATTTTGGCAGTTTTGCTGAGTTCCTGCCTCTCTGCCAATCGATTTCCAAATCGATTTCTTAAAAGATTTTGAAAGACATATTTATACAATCGATTGGCAAATCGATTAGGTTAAAATAGTGAACTTCCTGCAACTCATCCAATCGATTGGGAAATCGATTTCCCTGATCGTTTTTCCAAAAATTCATGCATTTACTCAAGTCATTCCTAATCAAGTTCACAACCTAACACTTAGCAATTCCTACACGATTACCACGGCAATTGGGATCTCGATAACCATCATACTTACACACAACAATCAACACATAACACTTAGCATTTTCAACGCAATTACCACAACGACTCAAATTCAAATCACTTAATCATAAAACTCAAATCAACCACGACTCGCGTGCCAAGCACCCTAATGCAATGCGTATATGCCAAAATGCATGGACTCGGAATTCCAAACCAAAACCCTCCTCGAAGGGCCGTCTATGCAGTCTCTCACGGACAAACACAATTCACCAAGAAACATAAGTCGTAAACGTACAACCTATCACGGGTCCGTACTGTTTACCGAGGTGCCACCTATCACGGGTCTGCACAACTTACCA
>NC_021162.2:33286435-33287050 GCF_000331145.2 Cicer arietinum | reverse complement strand
AGGCGGTAAGTTGAATATTAGTTCACTCACCGAAAATTTCGAGGACGAAATTCTTTAACAAGGTGAGAATTGTAACACCCCAAATTTTATAATAAACTATTTTATTAATTAATTTGGAATTTAGATAATTAATTTGGTGTTAAAATTATTTTATAATATATGTTGATTAGTTTTATGATTAATTTTCCTTATAGGCATGATTTCTGTGATGTGCTAGTTTTAGATTACATGAGCGATATAAATAATAAATATTATATTTTACTCTTTGATCAATTTTTTTGAAAAAATAATAGTATTTTAGTGTAATATATAGTTTAAAGAAAAAGATTTTATGCGATTTTACGTGTATATACGTGTACCCAATTAATGTAATATTTTTGTTTGCGTTTGACTGATATTAAGTATGCACGTAGTTATGTTTCCATTATTTATAACTACTTTATATTTTTAGTTATTTTTTATAAATAAAATCTTGAGATAAAATTGATATTGTGTTTGATTTCTTTTATATACCTTTTTATGACATTGTGATTATATATATATATATTTATTATGATTTAGTAATTAATATAAAGTGTTGGTGTAATATTTATTTATTTTATAATTTTGACTATT
>NC_021162.2:33273560-33283468 GCF_000331145.2 Cicer arietinum | reverse complement strand
TCCATTTATGAAATAATGACATCATAAATAGTCCCCATGTAATTGTCACGTCAAAACAATTAAATAAAAAATGAAGATTATAATTATTTAAGTAGAATAGAGTGTGATAAAATTTAATTTAATTTATTTACACATAGAATAATTATTAATTTAATAATAGCAATTACTAAAAAGATACATATATAATACATATGAAAATTTTGGGGTGTTACAATTAGAAGAGTCATCCCATATGATTATACCTTTCTTCTTGGTCTTATATTCTTTCCTTTGGTTCCTTTTCTCAAGCTTTGGACAATCTTCTTTGAAATGTACAAGTTACTTGCATTCAAAACAAGTAGGTTTCTTCTATTCAATACCTTTGTCCTTACTTTGGTACTTCTTGAAATCCTTTTGGAGAAATGATCTGTTTTTGTGCCACATGCGTTGAATTCTCATTAAGATGAAGGATAGTTCATCTGCTTCTGAATCATCATTCTGACTTTCTAAATCATCCATTGATTCATCATCTGCTTACATGGCTTTCTTGTCTCTGGTTATGAGCCAAATGTTTTTGCTTCTTCTTAGGCTCATGCTCTGATAGTTCAATTTCGTGAGACTAGAGGGAGCTCGTCAAATATTCTAGAGACAGATTTTTTAGGTCTTTAGCTTCCTAAATGGTAGTGACTTTAGGTCTCTACTTCCTGAATGGTAGTAACTTCTAAGAATTTTTTTTACATGGTCTATTGTTGCGTATCTCTTCTGTAGTACCTTCTACCCTGAGATAAGAGTTTGAAATCTAGAGAACATCTTCTCGATGTCTTCAACTTCTTCCATATAAAAAGGCTCATACTTTTTGACTAAGAGGTTGGCCTTTGCTTCATGGACCTGCTTATTTCCTTCATATGTTAGAATCAGACAATCATAGATACTCTTACCCGTTTCCTTGTGGGTGCACTTATCAAACTCTTGGAACGTGATTGAATTTCATAAAGGTTCTAGCTTTCTAATGTATCTTATATTGTTTCTTTTGGTCAACATTCATTTCTTTTCAGGATAATTCAATACCATCAACATTTGTAGGAATAGTGCACCCATCTTCATTCGAATCCCAAAGTTCAACATCTTGGAAATGAAGAAACTTTTGAGTTTGTCCCTCTAGTACTCAAAGTGTTCCCTTTCAAACAGAGGTAGTATATTTATTGGAACCAACTTGGTTTTCCACTTAGTATTTTAGATGAAGGTACCACCAAAGGAAGTGAACAGAGGAAGTAAAAAGGTCATAGAAAACGAAATCAACTCAGTCAACACAATCCTCAAAATTAGACAAATGCAAGATCTGGATAAAAATGAGCATCTACCTATGATGTTTGCCACTGAAGTTTGAGTCTGAAGACTGCCTCTAAAAAATTCATCTATCTCAGAAGATTCAATGTGCTTCAAGAAGCTCAACGTGTTTCTACACTTGAGGAGCCTCTAATGAACAATATTGTGTGCAGTCTCTAATGAAAAATATTTGTGTGCAGTCTCTGATGAACAGTATTTATGCATAATTTATTGCATAATATTTCTACAAGCACAGATCAACAATATTTCTACATGCTCTGATGAAGTGTATAAGAGAAGATCCAACTATATTCTTAGTGCTTCAATTTTAGTGTGAGAAAATCATTGTAGTAAATCTGCTTAGTAGAAGCAAAATCAAAACAACTTCAAACTCATTGTAACCTAGCCCAATAGTGGCTTCAGTGTGCCTCAAGAAATCTGTGAATCTTAGATTGTGTTGAAAAGACTTGGCATGTAGGGTCAACATATTTTGTGTCTTCAATAATTTGGGGTTGTTAGATTGTTTGGAGAAGACTTAGCTGGTAAAGTCAAGGTGTTTATGTTCCTAAAAATGTCTGTTTTGAGAAGACTGACTTGTTGGGCCAGGTGCTTTGTAATTCAAGTTGTTGAATTAGTGGATTAAATCCTTCTAACTGAGGGGACTGGATGTAGCCAGGTTAGTGGTGAACTATGATAAATTACTTAGGCCACTTTACTCCTACACTCCTTAGTTTTGTTACTACTTCAGCTCTAAGTCATCAAACTCGAACCAATGTTAATCGAATAAGAAAAAAAATATCCAACTTAGACAAACACAACTCAACCTACCCTTCTCGTGGTTGCACCTTCAATTGACATCAAAGCTCGGGATTTAGTGAAGGAGCTTCTGGAGGTAACATCAACAGACAACCTATGTATGATGGAGAACATTTTGAGTACTAGAAGGGAATTCTTAGGAGTTTATGTATCTCACAAGATCCTAAACTTTGGGACTTAGTGGAATATTGCTACACTACTCCCACAAATTCTAATGGTACTAAAATTTTAAGAAAATAAATGGATACTGAACAAAAAAAAATGCACAAGATGCATCACAAGTCAATAACCTTCATGATCAATGCAATCACCTTCAAGAAATTTGATAAGTGCATTGACAAAGAAACAACAAAAAACATCAATGACAATTTGGTTCTGACTTATGAAGAAAGCAAGTAAGTTCAAGAACCATAGGCCAACCTCTTAGTCAGAAATTATGAGCTAATCAAGATAGAAAAAGATGAAGAGATTGAAACTGTAAGACCCTTAGTTATAAATTCTAATTTTTGCAATTTTAGTATATTTTTGTGTTGAATTGCTGAGGCATTTAGTCCAATTTTAATTCATTTTGAGAATTAAGTACCAAAAGCTTATTTTGTTAGAGTTTGTAATATGTTTAATATCTGTATATGTATATATATATATATATATATATATATATATATATATATATATATATATGTGTGTGTGTGTGTGTGTGTGTGTATATATACAGATACAGATATTAAGAATATTGAGACCCGTTTAAAATTATTTGTCGAAAAATAATTTATATACCTTACGAAGAATTTAATACTGGGCAGTTTTGTTAAAAATATCTCGAATTGCTGAAAAATTTATTTGTCAATTGAGTTGCAACGGGAGTAGATATTTTTATCAAAATAGTTTGAGATGTGAGTGAAGTGATGTTTGTAAAAGTATTTAGATATTTGTTGGATTGGTTTATGTATATATATATATATATATATCAAGGAAACAGAAACATTTCCCTCCTTGCCTCACAAACTTCTTTCTTCTCCTTTCTATCCCTGGTTCGAAAACCAGTGTTGATGGATTTCAAAAACCCATAAATACAAACTTTCACTTTTCTTCGACTTCACCCTTAAGATTGTTTTGTGATAGCAAAACAACAATAAGTATAGCTCACACCCATGTGCAACATGATAGAACCAAACATATTGAGATTGACTGCCACTTCATAAAAGAAAAATTGATGTTGGAATTATATGTCTGCCATATGTGACTTCTAATATACAAACTGATGATATCTTGTCAAAAAGTTTGGCAAAACCCAATTTTGAACGACTTACAGCCAAGTTGGGCATGACATATATCTATGCACCAACTTGAGGGGATGTTGAAGAATCAAGGGAAATCAGATTTCATTCTCTTTTATTTTATACTATTTTATTTATTTTTATTTTATGATTATTGTTGAAAATATATTATGATCTTTATATTTATTACATATCACATCATATCATGTAAATATGGATAGTATATCCCATATTTATTTTTGTATTTATTGCCTTGAGCCTATATAAAACAGACTTTGTTGTATAGTTTAGACACACGGTCTCACCATATGTCTATCATTTTCTCTCATTTAATATGGTATCTAGAGCCTATTAAGAGACAACTATATACCGTGATTACTCAGGGACCCACTGTCTTCGGTGGGATTTTTTCCAATAAACCATGTCCCAATTTTGATTTACCCACTTCTTCATCGCTATCAGTTTATTTTTCAGCAAATCAGTCGTTGTATTGTTCATCATCCAACGTTGTTCATCACGAGGCACTGTTCATTGCAAAAAAAAAAAAAATTGTCTCTTCTGCCATTGTTTCGCTGCTGGTTTTATGTAGCTACTTATTGATTATGACTACTCATGAAGATTTTCTTCTGTGGGTAGAGTATTGTCAAAACTCGAGTGTTGCTGTTTCGGCTGCACAAAGTGGTAATTCACCTGTTTGCATCTCACCTTCTCTTGGCTCATGAATTCTCAATTATGGTGCATCTGATCACATTACTGATAATAAGGCTCTTTTCTCCTCTCTCACAACTTCTAGTTATTTACCACATATAACCTCAACCAATGGTTCCTAAACACAATCTCAAGGGATTGGCACTGTCCAAATCCACCCTTCTATGTTAGTTACATCTATTCTTTATGTGCCTGGATGCCCATTTAATTTAACTTCTATTAGTCGATTGACTCACTCTCATGATTGTGTTGTCACATTTACTAATTGCAATGTTACTTTGCAAGATAGAATATCAGGACGAAAAATTGGTAAAGAATGTGAGTCTAATGGACTTTATTATCTCTCAAACCCATCAACGGTGTGCCCTACCACGTATTCTCCTCTTACTATACATGCTTAGTTAGGTCATCCGAGTCTTCCCAAAATCCAACAGTTAGTACCTAATCTAACAAAATTATCTAGCTTACATTTTGAGTAAAGATCTTGGCAAGCTCTGCTACTTCTTGGGTATTGAGGTAGCCCAATCTAAGGATGATTTAGTAATATCACAAAGGAAATATGCCATGGATATTCTTGAAGAGACAAGTTTGTTGAATGCCAATTTTCAGATTCAGGGAGATACAAAAGATTGGTTGGTAAATTAAACTACCTCACAGTCACCCGTCAAGACATTTCTTTCACAGTTAGTGTGGTAAGCAATTCTTAAACTCTCATTGCCAAAAACACTAGGATGTTATGATAAGAATCTTGAAATACATTAAAGTTGCTCCAGGAAAAGGTCTAATTTATGAAAACAGATGACAAACTCAAATATATGGTTATTTAGATGCTGATTGCGTAGGCTCACCCATTGATAGGCGATCGATCAAGTTCTGGGTATTGTGTACTTGTTGGACGAAACTTAATATCTTGGAAGAGTAAGAAACAAAGTGTAGTTGCAAGATCTAGCACTGAAGCTGAATACAGGGCTATGACATTAGTGACTTGTGAGCTCATTTGGTTGAAATAGTTACTCAAAGAGCTTCAAAGACATTCCCGCTAATTAGTGACTTGCAGCGTTGCACATTGCCTCTAATCCGGTTTTTCATGAATGGATTAAACATGTTGAGATAGATTGTCACTTTGTAAGGGAGAAGATCGAATCAGACAAAATCACCACTAGTATTAAACAATAGTTAGTTAGTTGATCTAGTTAGTTATATTAACTAGTTGTTATATAAATCTTGTATCAATTTGATGTAATTGAAACATTATCTCATTATTCAATATACTTTTCTCTCATTTTATGATTTCTATCTTGAATTGTAATATGGTATCAGAGAAATAATTATTCAACTACTTTCTTTGTCAAATTTTTCTTGAGAAAATTTTCATTAAAAGTTAATTGATTTATCTTTCTTTCCTATTTGATTATCGAACAATTTGTTTATTTTCTTCTTCTTCTTCTTCTTCTCCCCTATCAAATTCCAAGTTAGAATTGTCTCATCATAATGATGATGATAAATAGTTTCACCATAGTTATGACACCTCTATCAATTCATAGTTGTGTAGTCCAAACACAGTTTCACCATATGTCTCTCATTCGACAATTATGTCATTGTTACAATTATAGTTTCTTTTCTTATATAAACTGCTAAGGATTGTAGTAATAAGATGATACAAAAATTCTAGGAGAATAACTAAATACCATATATGGATGAATATAGACTTCTCAGAAGACTTTTAAAAATACAAAAACCTTCTCAGTTGTTTAACAAAAAAAATAAAACAAGATTTTAACAGCGATTCAGAAGTTGGTCTTTAGTTCACTTAGAAGCAAGGCTATGTGATCATAATAAAATGTCCAAAATCATAATATTAACAGAAGAAAGTTGATAAAAATGACCTAAGATATTCCCTGTAGATAAGAAAATAACTAAATTGGAGACTGTGTCAAAATGATCTCAGAAAAGACTTTAATTTAATCTTCTCCATGAAAAGTATAATTTTCTCAATGGTTAGTCATTGCACATACTTTAAGTATGGAATTTCTTCTGTTTACATGGTTAGGAGAATATTTTGTAGATAACTACAATGTTTCAGTGATCCTTAGAAATTAGAATCCTAAGCTCCTAACTGTGTATGTTGCCACCAAACAAAGGACCATGCATCCTCACACTCATGAAATAATTTATATGATCATGAGAAATCTTAGACCAACTATAGATTATTTTTGGATGTTTTTAGTTACTTCAGAGCCAAATACAACTAGTATACTTTGAAGTTAATTCGGTTGTAAAACAAAACAGAAACTTTGTTAGAATGACATACCGTAGCAAATGCATCTTCTGGAATATTGGTTTCAATTTCTATATTGAATAGCCAGCCAATCCAGAAGAATTAAGTTCAAATTGCATAAATAACTATGATGTATATCAAACTCGAAATATAATTTGTAGTGTTGCTTCAGTCTTATATGTTCATGCTTAGATTGCTTGCACCACTGTGCATGTAATGTCAGTGATTCTTGAATGATTTCTGATTGGAAGTGGGCTTTATTTAGTGTGCTTATATACAATATGATTAAAGTTGCTTAGAAGTATGCTGATACATATCAAGTGTAGGCTACATCATTTAGCCACTTGTCATATTATACTTTACTCTTCAACTTTATATGTGAACAATGAATTATTCCTTTTCATTATCCTTGGGAATTAGTATAAGAAACAAAAAGACCAGTAAGTAAGATCTAGGAAGAGTATTTAAATTACAAATTACTATTTTATCAATCTCACATTTACAAACAGAATTTTTCTTAAAAATAGTGTTATTTTTAGTTTTCAAATAACTTTTATTTATTTTTTCAATTGTACTATTCAATTAATATCATGGGTATTACTCTCAAGTTATTGTTCCTCTGCTTCACATTTATGAACATGAAAACACATCAACAATTAATAAAGATAATTTAGTATAACTATCATTTATATATACTCTAGATGTATTTTGTACGGTGTGCGACATATAATGTCAAAATAACATTGTTCATTAGAGAAAAGATATTTTGATATATAAAGTTCGAGAAGAATATATCAGTTTTTTTAAAATAACTAACCAACAACACGTTACATTAAAATTTATATACTAAAATATTCTACTTTTTTTGACTTTCAAAATGTTGCATCCCCGCCATGCAACCACATGAAAGATTTTTTATTTTTTTTTTCTGCAGTAGGAGATCGCATTTTCGGAATGCGACCATCTATAACCACAAAAGAATTAAAAAATTAAATAAAAAAGTAGGATATTTTTATATATAAATTTCAATGAAGAATATATTAATTAGTTTTTTAAAAGAAAAAGAGATATACATGTAAAAATTTCTTAATATTAAAAAAGAATAATTATAATTGGTTGGTTTGAAGTAATTTCAAAGACGGTATAATCTTATTCATGGGGTCATATATAGAGAATGACTTTTTTATATGAAAATAAGAGACTTTTCTATATGAGAGTGAGATGAATATTTATTGGCCCTTATATCAAAATTGATGGTTAAGATTAAAATATCTTATTAAATAATGTGCCTCTCCTTATTCTATGTTTCCTCAAGCCATTTACCTTTTGTATCTTCAACTTTTTCAACCCCATCTGCTTCTACCCAGATCTGTTGAAATTCCATCACCCATTAAAACTAAAATATAACCTATTTTTCCTTGCAGTTGAAATTCACAAATTGATTTTAAATTTATTAATTTTAATCATTCTTTTATTTAAGGTTTAAATATGTCTTTATAATTAAAATATTTTTCTTGCAATTTTTGTTTGTTTGATTCACATTCTTTACAAATACAAATTCATTTTAAAATAGTCCTTCATGCATAAAAAGCGAATTCAAAAAATATTAAATAAAATGAATAATACATACATAAAAAGAATTAAAAAAAAACAATAATTTTATTAGCGGACTTTTTCAACACCTTTAAACTCAAATTTTAATTTTGGAGAAAAAAATTAACTTTCAATTAAAGCGAATTTTCTTAGGAATGGCAAAATAGACGGCTACATTAGTTTGCTAAAAAGCGAGTCGGGTGGCGGACTAGCGATCCAACTAATCAAAAAATACTTTTTTATTTTAATATTTTATCAAAGTTATATATCAAAACAAAATCATTACAAATACAAAAAATCTTAAAATAAATTCAACAATATTAAAAATCCCAAAAAATTTATTATAATCTATCTACTGTTATAGTATACTTATAAATAAAAAATCATAAAATTTAATAAATTTATTATAATTCATTAAAGTATAACTCTGAACATAAGATTATAGATTAATATATTCTCTATATCCTATTCAACATAGAAACGCGTTTGGATGAATACATATGGTCTAAGGACAATTATGCCAAGTCTCATATTAGAAGTAGCACCCATCTAACTTAAAAAAGGAAGATCCTCCTCCAATTGTGAATCAGGAACAAGTTATACTTGTATCTCGGTAGGCTTACCCTGTACATTCTTGTTATTAATATTTACTTTTTTTTTTTATGCAATAGTGTTAACATTTTCTAAAACTTATATATCTATATATATATAGATATATGTTTTCTCAACAAATTATGAATTCAATCTTTTGAAGATTAAAAATCTACTAATTAGTTCTATAAATAATGTAAAAAAATTGGTCCTTTGCAATTATAAAATGGATACCAAATATATTTCCTATAATTATCTTAATATTGTAAACTATTAATTTTTAATGGATTAAATAGGTTTTAAAAATAAAATAAAAATTATGACCACTTGCATACGAACTTCGATCCTAGGTTCCTAACTTTATAATTTTGACGATAAATTAAGTATGTTAGTGCTGATGTGGATATATGGTGGAATCAGTTAGCCAAACCAAGCTACCCCAATGAATATGAGGTGTAATCATAAACATTAAGGTATTCTACCTTCCAACATAGAAAAGCTAGTTTTAATCATATACCACACATAAAACAAAATAAAATATTTATCTGGAGACATAAATGATCCAATGACTAAGAGTTAATTTTTGTTATTTAATGATTATTTGCATGCCTTATGGATTAAACAAAAAATAGCACGACATTACAAAGTGACCATCTAATTCAGACAGACCAAAGAAGAATTATTAAGGCCCCTCCTCGCCGCCCAGACATCAGTATTGGTATTGAAATGTTATTAAGAGTGGTTTAGGCCGTTTTCTATTAACTTTTTTTTTATAAAAAATTTCATTAAATTATTTCTGACATAATATTTAACTCAGTCATAATATTTAAAATAACAAATGCTTCACAAACTCTAAACCCTTCATCTACATTTGAATCTAACAAAGCATGAACTACGTAGCTACTGTAGAACGGACACAAGAAACTGGGGGTTTGAATTATGTTTTCTGTTTATAAACTTTTTCGTGTGGCAATACTAAAGTAAAGAAAGCAGAGAACGTAAATGAAAATAGAGTAGAGAGACATATCCTGGTTCACCACCAACACGGTAGTGACAACCAGTCCTTCAAACTGAAGGATTTAATCCACTAGTTCACCACATAATCAAACCTACACTTAAACACCTACTAGTCACACTGACTATGTTGAATCTTCTCAACCTTCTAGCTTAGTACAATCAAGTTGTTGAGGAAGACAATCACTACTAGGCATACTTGTGAACGAGGCATTGGTGCTAGTGATGTATCTAGGACTCTAGGTCAAGGATGCCAACATTTTAATTTCAATTAGAAATAATTAATATATATATATATATATATATATATATATATATATATATAT
>NC_021162.2:33270906-33273462 GCF_000331145.2 Cicer arietinum | reverse complement strand
CTGATGGAAAATCAATGCATGAAATTGAAATAAAGAATAAAGTATGAAAAAAGACTTAGCCGGATCAAAAACTTGTGAACATCCAAGAACAACTTGAATCCATTCCAGCTCAAATTAAGCAAAAGTGTGAAAGAAGATTATTGTTTTTGAAGGCAATCTAAAATAAGATTTGACTCAGATTTATAATTGAAGAAAACGTTTGACCACGTTGAAAAAAAGATATGTCAAGATTTGAAGAAGATATAATCAAGATTTATCCCAAGAAGATATGAATTATTTACAACAAGGTTTGATCAAGATTTATCTAAAAGAAGATATGAATTATTTACAACAAGATATGATCAAGAATTGTTTACAAGAAGAAACACTCACAGAAGATACATTTATTATTTGCAAAGATATGATTCAGATTTTGCAAGGACAAAAGAGAAACTCTAACTCATTCTATATATAGATACTCAAGTCTGAAGAAGAAAATGAGAGAAATCACAAGCACAAAATTTCCTAAGTCAATAGAGTTCATATGGTTAAGGTGTAGAGAAATTGTAACACCCCGATTTTCAAAGCGAGGGTGTACTTTTTTTTTTCAAAAGAAATTAAACTAAAACAGAGAAATAAACAAGGAAATGCCTTTGGATAAATAATTTAGTCATTATAATTTACAAGCAGCGGAAAAGTTTCTCCAAATATAAATCCAAAGCATTTACACAACAACAAATGGTACATGGAACCCATTCAAGTAAAAAGTCAAACTGACAATATTAGTATAAGTACAGTTTTCCAAACTAAAAATACTCCAATCCAAAAAGAAGGACACCTAGTTCCTATACATCATCCTAATCTGATCATCCTACCAAAAAGCTATACACCCTGAGTATCTCCACGCGCCCCGTGAGATCCTCCTAATGTAACTGCAATCACGCGTTCCCATCTCCATTCCCGTCCGTAGGGTACGAACCGGTAGGATCGTCCTGACTCTCATCTGAGGCAAAGCCCAGATTTCCACAATAATTGTAAAGGGTCACCAACCGAAATTAACAGTTAACACATAACATTTAAGTTTTTAAATGCTCAAAATAACTTTTCAACTAAGCATGCACCTTAACAGGATTTTCCATATGCGAAAAGTTTATATAATACTTGCCAATTAAAAATGGAATCAAAATAAAGTTCTCAATCCCTTAATTAATACATAACTAATCAAGACATTGATAGATTAATGAGCAATCAATCATCCAACTCAAACTGAGGATTTCCACTGAGCCAATCGATTGAGAAATCGATTTGGATGAAGGGTTTTGGTGAAAACTGAAACCTGGGCTGAAATCAATCGATTGGGAAATTGATTGAGTGAGTAACTGAGCCCCCAGGTTTAAGTCAATCGATTTCCAAATCGATTAGGTCAAATATGGCTGAGCTCCTGACTTAAGGGCCAATCGATTACCAAATCGATTTGGTCAAATATGGCTGAGCTCCTGACTTAAGGGCCAATCGATTACCAAATCGACTTCTTTAATGATTCTGAAAAACAGATTACAAAATCGATTGGCTAATCGATTTGGTCAATTTAGCAAAGTCCCTGTAACTCATCAAATCGATTGGGAAATCGATTTCCCTGCTTATTCTTCCAAAAATACTTAAACTAATTCAATCACACTCATACATAATTCCAAAACTTAACACTTAGCAATCCCAACACAATTACCACGACAATTCCAATTTAAACCACTCAATCATATACTCGGTTCAAACACGACTCGTGTGCCAAGCACCCTAGTGCAATGCGTATATGCCAAAATGCATGGACTCGGAATTCCAAACCTAAACCCTCCTCGAAGGGCCGTAAATCATAATTGTACCGCCTATCGCAGGTTAAAGTACCAATTACCGAGGTGCCACCTATCACGGGTCAGCACGATTTACTAAAATGCGTAAATCATAAACGTACCACCTATCACGGGTCAGTACAGTTTACCGAGGTGTCACCTATCACGGGTCAACACGATTTACTAAAAGAAAAAGCGAGAATCGTAAACGTACCGCCTATCACAGACCAGTACTGTTTACCGAGGTGCCACCTATCACGGGTCAACACGATTTACTAAAAGAAAAAGCGAGAATCGTAAACGTACCGCCTATCACAGACCAGTACTGTTTACCGAGGTGCCACCTATCACGGGTCAACACGATTTACTAAAAGAAAAAGCGGAAATCGTAAATGTACCACCTATCACGGGTCAGTACAGTTACCATGGTGTCACCTATCACGGGTCAACACGATTTACTAAAAGAAAAAGCGGGAATCGTAAACGTACCGCCTATCACAGACCAGTACTGTTTACCGAGGTGCCACCTATCACGGGTCAGCACAATCCACCAAAAATGTAAATCGTAAATGTACCACCTATCACGGGTCAGTACAGTTACCATGGTGTCACCTATCACGGGTCAACACGATTTACTAAAAGAAAAAGCGGAAATCGTAAATGTACCACCTATCACGGGTCAGTACAGTTACCATGGTGTCACCTATCACGGGTCAACACAATTTACCAA
>NC_021162.2:33213509-33270501 GCF_000331145.2 Cicer arietinum | reverse complement strand
GAGCAACCTTCCCTTCTATCACTTCTTGAAACGACGTTTAGATCTAGGTGAAACGGGGAGGTTTGTGTTTGAATCCCTAATACCGTTTTTCTTCGTTTTTGAATCAAAGAAGAAGTATGAAGTTGAGTAATCTTCTCTTTCACACTCACCAAACCTTGGGTTTATGTTTCGAAGCAAAAGAAAGAACCGAAAACGAAAAATGGAAGGAGGGAGAAGAAGGGTTCTCACGTTAACAGAGGAAGAGGATGGAAAATCTCAATATATTTCCTTTGTTTTTCCTTTCTTCCTTTTTCCTTCTTTCCTTTATATATCATTTCCTTTTCCTTTTCCTTCCTTCTAATTTCCTTTCTTTCTTTTTCTCTCCAAACAAACATATATACATATATGTATATATATATATATATTAATTGTAACTTAACAAATATCTACATATTTATTAAAATTACCATTTCACCCGTAACCCATTAAATTCCTCGTAAAAGATTCACCGCAGTTAATTTAATTTATTTATCGACGAGTAATTCTAATCGGCATCAAAATATCTTTTTGATCATATAAACTCCAAAATATTATTATCTTTGGCTAAAAAGCCTCCGAGCCAAAATCCAAAATATACAAAAATACATAAAATACACTTTAAAATTATGGTTACAAACTCTTGTTAAAATTATGGTTAGATAGTGGTTTTCGTGTTATCCAGCCCAATTTGTTACAAACTCTTGTTATCCATCCCGATAGTGGTTTTCGTGTTCCTCAAGCAATTTGTAGGTTTTTAGGTTGTACTGAGAAGACTTGGCTTGTAAAGTCAAGGTGTTTGTGTTCCTCAAAATATCTGTAGGCGTCAAGTTGTTTTAAGAAGTTTGGCTTGTAGGGTCACGTGCTATGTAATTCAAGTTTGGAATTACTAGATTAAATCCTTCTGACTAGGGGGACTGGATGTAACTACCAAGTTGATGGTGAACCAAGATAAATTCTTGTGTCACTTTAATTCTACAATTCTTGTCTTACTTCTACCTCTGATCACTTAACTCGATCATTACTACTTATATGCTAAGTTACTAAACCTGGACAAATTTAAAATAAATTAGCAAAAATAATCCAATTTAGTCAAACACAAATCAATCTCTGTCTCGTGTTTGCACGTTCAATTGGCCTCAAGAGTCCGATTTCAAAATTTCATCCTTTACAATGTTTGGACAAAGATCCAATGATTCAACAATGTCTAAATTTGGCAAAGAAGCTGCTAGAGGAAACATCAACATGCCACATTTGTTTGATGGTGAAGTATTAGATACTGAAAGGATATGCTAAGGAGTTTCTTCATCTCACAAGATCTTGAACTTTGGGACTTACTCGAAGATGGTTACACTGCTCCAACAAATTCTATTGGCATGAAATTTCAAGAAAAAGATTAATGCTGAACATAATAAGATATACAAGATGTATCATAAGTCTAGAACCTTCATGATCAATGCAATCACCTTCAAGAAATTCAATAAGTGCAATGACAAAGAAACGACAAAAAGAATCAATGACAATTTGTTTCTAACTTATGAAGTAAGCAAGAAATTACAAGAACCAAAGGCCAACCTCCTAGTCAGAAAGTATGAGCTAATCAAGATGGAAGAAGATGAAGACATTGAAACAATGTTTTTCATATTTCAGACTCTGGTCTTAGGACTAAAGGTGCTTGAGAAGAGTTATACTACTGTTGATCATGTGAATAAAATTCTTACGAGTCTGCCAAGTAAGTGGAGACTTAAGATTGCATCTATTCATAAAGCTAATGATATCAATACTCTTAAATTTGAAGGATTGATTAGCTACATAAGGTCCCTCCGAGTCTACCCAGACGTTAGTATTGGTATTAAAATGTTATTAAGAGTGGTTTAGGCCATTTTCTACTTATTTTTTTAGAATTTTTTTTCATTAAACCGTGTCTGATGACAAACCAAAGAACAAAATTATAGGGATATAATTTGAAGTCTCTTCAATTTATACATGTTCAGGAATATGGAGAGAAAATTTAGTTAAATAGTGGATAGAGTGATTAGCCTCACGTGTAACATACATAAATTTCAAACTATTAAAATTGATATAATAGCATATAGTCATCTATGATAGGAGCTATATAATATGCACAAAAATGATGTTCAGTCAAAGTCAAACTAACGTTTAAAGAATTTAACTCAGTCAGAAGATCTAAAACATCAAATGCTTTACAAACTCTAAACCCTTCCTCTACTTCTGAATCTAGCAAAGCATGAACTACGTAGCTACTGTAGAACGAAAAATATAAGAAACATGAGGTTTGAATTATGTTTTCTATTTAAAAACTTTTCCGTGTGGTAGCGACATTTAGTATTTCAAACTAAAGGATTTAATCCATTAGTTCGCCACAAAATCAAACTTACACTTGAATATCTACTAGTCACACTGATTGTGTTCAATCTTCTCAACCTTCTAGTTTATTACAATCAATTTTTTGAGGAAGACAACCACTACTGGACTAGATTTCAAATGAAATGTTTTGGATTTTTCTGAATTAGCTCTTGCAGAGAGTGCTTACAAATCTTTTCCTTAAGAACCTTTTCTCAACACTAAAGTGAAAAGGAATGATGAACAACAAAAGTGCAGATGTGCTTATAACTTCTGTGTTTCTGGTTTTTCCTTTGAAGAATTCATGTCCTTTTATAAAGATCAATTAGGGTTTCTAACCATTATCCTGATTGTTAGAAATCAACATAATTCATAAAGTTTCGTATTGTATCTTTTGAGCATACATAAGTCTAAGTCAAATGATCAGATGCTTGAAGTGATGTTGTGATTATTAGAGGCATATGATCACTTGATTTGTCAATTGTATCAAAGGGAAACGAAACCTTACTTTGTCAATTGTATTAGAGGTAGACAAAATCTTTCTTTTTCAATCGTATTAAAGGTATATGATAGGAGAAAAGTTGCGTTCAGCAGAGGCAATTGAAGAAAAACATATGATGTATATACCGAGTCATTAGAACTAGAGTATTGCTTGCATTATCGAAGTCAGCCAACACAGAGCGTCGCTCGCACACTGTGGCACGTGCCCGAGCGCTTCCATCAGACTTATAGAAGATGAGTGAAGCGAAGTTTAGTTGTTCCTTTCTCTTTGTTCAATTATAAGAGGATATAACAACATAATATATATCATACACTTGATCTAAGACATGCACACTTAATCAAAATGTTAGTGCATTTAATTGTTCCCACAAACGATTTTTTTTTCATCAAAACAAGTAAGGAGCATATTTCTTCAAACCAACTTGGTTCTAACAACTACTAGCGCCGACAACCACTATGTTTGCAGCTCTCACCCCCACTCTTAATTCCCAAATGACACTAGAATATTGGGTAGATGCCCGTTAACATTAACCTTATATATGACTAGATGAAGGTGCCCTAGGCATACTTGTAAAGGAGGCATTGGTGCTAGTGATGTATCTAGGACCCTGGTTCAGGGATGCAAATAATTTAACTTCAATTAAAAATAATTAATATATATATATATATATATATATTAAATGTTGGAACCAAGTTGATTTTCCACTTATAGTTTTGATGTTAACAATGCCCGTTAACATTAACCTTATATATGACTAGATGAAGGTGCCCTAGGCATACTTGTAAAGGAGGCATTGGTGCTAGTGATGTATCTAGGACCCTGGTTCAGGGATGCAAATAATTTAACTTCAATTAAAAATAATTAATATATATATATATATATATATATTAAATGTTGGAACCAAGTTGATTTTCCACTTATAGTTTTGATGTTAACAAAATTATTTAATGAGAACAATACATTTGGATTAATGGAAGTGCTAGCGGAATTCATCAGAAAAAGTTACTAGCAGAAGTAACTAGAGGAAGTAACCAGAGAAAGAGATCGTAAGAACACAAATTGTCCGCGTCTGCCTCTAAACATATGTCTCTAAATGTAACGTGCCTCTAAAGGTTAAGAAGATTGCTTCTGATGTCTGGGTATGATGATGTTTGGGTTTGGAGACTAGGTATGATAATGTGTATGAAGATTGCCTCTAAAGAATGGCTCTGAAAATGAGTTTGAAGACTGCATCGGAAGACTAAACTTGAAGCGTGTCTCTAAAGCTCTTGCATGTCTCTAATGTGCACAAACATAGCATGCCTCTGATGAGTTCATATCAAGGTATAATTAACTCTTAAAATTGCTCTAACGGAAAATCAATGGATGAAATTGAAAGAATTAAGTATCAAAAGAAGACTTAGCTTAATCAAAAACTTGTGAAGATCCAAGAATAACCTAAATCCATTCCAGCTCAAATCAAGCAAGAGTATGATAGAAGATTTATGTTTTTGAAGACAATTTAAAATAAGATTTGACTCATATTTATAATTTAAGAAAAGCTTTGACCAATTTGAAAAGAAGATATTGTTAAGATTTGAAGAAGATATAATCAAGATTTATCACAAGAAGATACGCATCATTGATAAGAAGATTTGATTAAGATTTATCTATAAGAATATAAAAATTATTTACAAGATTAAATCCTTTTTGAGTGTGGGGATTGGACGTAGCTACCAAATTGGTGGTGAACCAGAGTAAATTCTTGTGTCACTTTAATTCTATAATTCTTGTTTTAATTCTGCCTCTGATCACTTAACCCGATTACTACTACTTATATTCTAAGTTGCCAAACCCGAACCACTTTTAAATAAATTAACAAAAATAATCCAGCTTAGTCAAACAAAATTCAGCCCGCCTTCTCGTGTTTACACGTTCAATTGGCCACAATAGCCCAATTTCAAAATTTCATACTTTACAGTGTTTGAACAAAGATCCAAGGATTCAACAATGTCTGTATTTGGTGAAGAAGCTATTGGAGGAAACATCAACATGCAACCTTTATTTGATGATAAAGTATTTGAGTATTGGAAGGACAGGTTGAGGAGTTTCTTCATCTCACAAGATCTTGAACTTTAGAACTTTGTGGAAGATGGATACACTGCTCCAATAAATTCTGATGATACTGAAATATCAAGGAAATAGATGGATGCGGAACATAATAAGATATACAAGATTTATCACAAGTCTAGATCCTTCACGATCAATGCAATCACCTTCAAGAAATTTGATAAGTGCATTGACAAAGAAACAACAAAAAACATCAATGACAATTTGGTTCTGACTTATGAAGAAAGCAAGTAAGTTCAAGAACCATAGGCCAACCTCTTAGTCAGAAATTATGAGCTAATCAAGATAGAAAAAGATGAAGAGATTGAAACTGTAAGACCCTTAGTTATAAATTCTAATTTTTGCAATTTTAGTATATTTTTGTGTTGAATTGCTGAGGCATTTAGTCCAATTTTAATTCATTTTGAGAATTAAGTACCAAAAGCTTATTTTGTTAGAGTTTGTAATATGTTTAATATCTGTATATGTATATATATATATATATATATATATATATATATATATATATATATATATGTGTGTGTGTGTGTGTGTGTGTGTATATATACAGATACAGATATTAAGAATATTGAGACCCGTTTAAAATTATTTGTCGAAAAATAATTTATATACCTTACGAAGAATTTAATATTGGGCAGTTTTGTTAAAAATATCTCGAATTGCTGAAAAATTTATCTGTCAATTGAGTTGCAACGGGAGTAGATATTTTTATCAAAATAGTTTGAGATGTGAGTGAAGTGATGTTTGTAAAAGTATTTAGATATTTGTTGGATTGGTTTATGTATATATATATATATATATATCAAGGAAAAAAAAACATTTCCCTCCTTGCCTCACAAACTTCTTTCTTCTCCTTTCTATCCCTGGTTCGAAAACCAGTGTTGATGGATTTCAAAAACCCATAAATACAAACCTTCACTTTTCTTCGACTTCACCCTTAAGATTGTTTTGTGATAGCAAAACAACAATAAGTATAGCTCACACCCATGTGCAACATGATAGAACCAAACATATTGAGATTGACTGCCACTTCATAAAAGAAAAATTGATGTTGGAATTATATGTCTGCCATATGTGACTTCTAATATACAAACTGATGATATCTTGTCAAAAAGTTTGGGAAAACCAAATTTTGAACGACTTACAGCCAAGTTGGGCATGACATATATCTATGCACCAACTTGAGGGGATGTTGAAGAATCAAGGGAAATCAGATTTCATTCTCTTTTATTTTATACTATTTTATTTATTTTTATTTTATGATTATTGTTGAAAATATATTATGATCTTTATATTTATTACATATCACATCATATCATGTAAATAGGGATAGTATATCCCATATTTATTTTTGTATTTATTGCCTTTAGCCTATATAAAACAGACTTTGTTGTATAGTTTAGACACACGGTTTCACCATATGTCTATCATTTTCTCTCATTTAATATATGTGTGTGTGTGTATATACATATACAGATATTAAGGAATATTGAGACCCGTTTAATATTGTGGAGTTGGAATTTGGTGAAACTGATTTGTGATTTTGTGGAAATGGAATTTAATTCATTTATGGGTGTTTTGAGGAAATTAAATTTGATGTTTTTGAGGTGTGGTTTGTGAAAATTAATTTAGTGTGATTTATGTTTGAAAATGTGGAAATTTTATGGGTGATTGATGATTGAACTTGGTGTGGATTTTGTGGAATTTGAATTGATCGAATTTAATGTAAATTGTGGATTAAATTTGATGTGTGGTGGTGGAAAATATATGTTTGAGTATGCTCTGTGTTGAATTTAAAAATCATTATTGTTAAATGAGTATTGAAAATGAGGAATCTTTTAATAGCTGCATTTACTTAATGGTTGTGGTGAAAAGAGTCAGAGTATGCTCATGCATTTCATAGTACATGGTGACTGGATGGGCCACGAGATGATTCCATATGATTTGGTGGCTCATCTTATTCTTATGGGGATTATCGTGTCGTGCTGATCTGTGAGAGATTGCACTCTAGAATGTGTTGATCTGTGAGTGATTGCACTCTAAAAAACAATGTAAGGCCTGTGATAGGCGACACTTTAGTAAATCGTGCGGGGATGTGATGGGTGGCACCTTGATAATTAGTATAAGGCCTGCGATATGCGATACAATTATGATTTACGCCCCTTCGATGAGGGTTTTGGTTGGAATTCCAGAATCATGCATTTTGGCATATACGCATTGTATTAGGGTGCTTGGCACACGAGTCAAATTTGATATATTGTGATGATTGTATATACATACTCAGTTTTTATTTGTGATTGTGCCAAAATTGGTAGGTGTGATTGTTTGAATTTGTGTGTAAGTGTTGATTAATTGCGAAACCTTTTCGAAACTGAAATAGGCATTACTTCACAGTTGTATTCGGATACGAGGTGTTTGTATTCGAATACATTGAAGTGAGTTTTGCTACTGACTTAGCACTTGTATTCGGCTACGCCATGTGGTAGTCGAATACAGTTGTGAAGGATTTTTCACTAATTTCGCACTTGTATTTGGCTAAGAGGATGATGTAGCCGAATACAGTTGTGCTGATCTTGCTACTGACTTATGAATTAGCACTGTATTCGAATACAAGGGTGTTGTATTCGAATACGACAATGCGGTTTTGTTAAAAATATCATTTTCAACGTTGATTATGCATGTTTGGCATATGAAAACCCTTTCAAGGAGTATGCTAAGATGAAATGTTATTTTGTGCATTTAAAATTTAAATGGTAAGTGATATTTGTTAATTTTGGTTGGTGACCCTTTACAATTATTGTGGAATTTGGGTTTGCCCTCAGATGATACCCGAGTCCGTTCCACTGATTGTTACCTTGACAACGGAAACGTCGTTAGACTTCCCTGACCAAGATTTGTCGATTGCTAGTGCATAAGACCCTATCTCAAGCAGGGCTACTTATACGAGGAGGGTAGCGAGGATGAGTAGGAGAGCTGGAGCAGTATACCTCGTGGAGCTCCCTCGCGAGAAGATCGACTATTTGGTACCAGCAAGATTGGTGCTCGGAATGAGTGGAGCATGGGAAGATGCAGAGGATTCCCCAGTTAGGGTTGAGGAATAGGCCAACCTAGGAGCTGAGGATACTGCCGTTGGACCAGGGACTGGTGAAAAGGATAAGAGGTCGAGGCCAGTGGAACAAGAGATTGCAGGACCATCTATGGATGTTGATGAGGAGGAGGTTACGTCGAAGATGGATACTACGTCAGACGAGACTTGTGGAGTGTGTGGAGGTCACCCATGTTATTGTAGTTGCTAGAGTATGATCAGATTAGTTTTGTTGTATAGGGACTTGATGTCTTTCTTTTTGTGGTTGTACTTATTTCATTTTGGGATGACTGTAACTATACTTATACAGTCAGATGACTTCTATTTTGGTGGGTCCATGTTCCATTTTTTGACGTGACTATAGGGGGATTAGTATTTCTTAGAGCAGTACTTGTACACCTGTCTGTCGAGAATACCCCAGGGTTATGAGCAAAGCCTGATAGGTCTCATAGCCCCGGTGTATTGTATATTTGGATATTTTGGTTTATCACCTCAAGACTATTTCAGTTTGTTATAATTATGATGTAATTAATTATGATATTTGTCGTTTGTTCTACGCTTTGATATTTTATTAATTGTTTAAAAAAAAGTACACGTGCGCTGTTAAAAATCGGGGTGTTACATTAGTAGTATCAGAGATTTGGTTAGATTGTAGGTCGACTTGTAGGTTGGAATTCGTTATCTGATCATGCGTTGGGGTAAGTTGTTTGATTTGTCAAGTCTTGTGAAATTTGTTATGTGTTATTGAAGTCGAAAGCTATCTTTTGGATTTCTTCTTGATGTTGGTTTTATAGGAAACAATGCCTCCAAGAAGGAACGACACTGCAAGAATCAACGTCAACAGGGACGATCAAATGGTTGAAGCAATGAATAACATGGTTGTTTCTGTTGCTGCACAGACTGCTGCCAAGACTCTGTGGGATTTAGGAAAGAGGGTAAGAGAGATACGTGCTGCTGAGTCAAGAGGATTGGAAGATTTTCGTCGTTACAATCCCTCCAAGTTTAAGGGTGATGAGAACTCAAAGAAAGCAGATCAGTGGATCCAATAAGTGGAAACGATCTTTGAGATGATTAACAGTCAGGCAAGAGTGAAGGTCAACTATGCTACGTATCTGCTACTAGGGGATGTTGAATATTGGTGGAGGAGTACAAGGCTTCTGATGGGATCTGCTCATGAGGCGGTGAATTGGGAGTCATTCAAAAGGAAGTTTTTAGACAAATACTTCCCGATGAGTACCAGGACTAAGTTGGGCGATGATTTTCTCAAACTCTATCAGGGAAATATGATAGTGGGTGAGCACACTGCTAAGTTTGAGTCACTGTCAAGGCATTTCAGGTTTTTCCGTGAAGAGATTGATGAATAATTCATGTGTCATCGTTTCCAAGACAGACTAAAGTATGAGATCCAAGACTCTATCTTACCCTTGGGAATTCAACGTTTCCAAGTTCTTGTGGAAAAATGTAGAGAAGTTGAGGATATGAAAAATAAGAGGGCTAACCAAGGAGGAAATTTTAATTCAAGAGGGCCTAGTCGGGTGAATTATCAGAACAACAAGGGAAAACAAGTTGCTAAACCTTATAATCGACCACAAAACAACAAAGGGGGGCAGAATCGTCCGGGGAACCCGAATTTCAGAAGGCAATTGGAACAAGGAAATCGATGTTTCCGATGTGGGGAAGAGGGACATTATGCTAATGTTTGTACCTCTAAGGGACTTACTTGCTACAACTGCCAGAAGCCATGGCACATTGCGAGGGATTTCATGGCTCCGAAGGTGGAACCAGTTGTGAATGTAACTAGGGCTATTCGTCCTACTGCTAGAGGATGTATTTATTGCGTGAGTGCTGAAGCTGGAAATCCATCTAGCAATCTGATTCAATGTGACTGTGAGATTGCAGGTAACACTCTAACTGCACTTTTTGATTTGGGGCAACCCATTCCTTCATTGCTATGGATTGTGTGGATCGTTTGAAGTTATTTGTGTTTGCTTTTCCTTTTGATTTGGTTGTTTCCACACCTGCTAAGACTTTGACAGTAAATTCTGCATGTTTACATTGTCAAATAACTATCCAGAATAGGGATTTCTTGATTAATTTGATTTGTTTACCCCTGCAATCACCCGAGGTCATTCTCAGTGTGGATTGGATGTCGTATCATTATGTGATCCCAGATTGTGCTCGCAAACTAGTTCATTTCCCCGAACCTGGAGTAGCTAAGTATCTAGCTGCTAACAAACTCGAAGTGTCACTATGGGAAGGAACTCATGAGTTTTGTCTTTGGCTAATGCGGAGGCAAAGATAAATGGGAACATAGAGGATGTGATGTGTGTCAGTGAGTACTCAGACGTATTTCCAACAGAAATTCTAGGATTTCCACCGGTAAGAGAAGTGGAATTTTTCATTGATTTGCACCCAAGAACCGGACCAATTTCAATTGCGTCGTATCGAATGTCGCTGTTGGAATTAAATGAGCTCAAAAGCCAAATTGAAGATTTCTTGGAGAAGAAATTTATTAGGCCAAGTGTATCACCATGGGGAGCTCTGGTGCTGCTAGTTAAGAAGAAGGACGGAAGCTCACGTTTATGTGTGGATTATAGACAACTTAATAAGGCAACTATTAAGAGTCATTATCCTTTGCCACACATTGCTGATTTGATGGATCAGTTGAGAGGAGCCGTAGTATTTTTGAATTGACTTAAAGTCAGGTTACCATCAGATTCGGGTAAAGGAATGAGATATTCAGAAAGCTGCTTTCAGAGCCCGTTATGGACATTATGAATATCTTGTTATGCCGTTTGGAGTTACCAATGCACGACAATTTTTATGGACTACATGAACAGAATCTTTAGTCCATTCCTAGATAAATTTGTTGTGGTGTTCATTGATGACATATTAATTTATTCAAGGACTGAGGAAGAACATGGAGAACATTTGCGCCAAGTTCTTGAAATTTTACGCTAGAAGCAATTGTATGCCAATCTGTCGAAGTGTGAGTTTTGGCTAGACGAAGTGAATTTCTTAGGACATGTGATAACTAAGGAAGGAATCGATGTAGATCCAGCTAAGATTGAGACGGTTCTTGCTTGGAAACAGCCTTAGACTGTCACTGACATATGAAGTTTTGTAGTACTGACAGGGTGCTACATGAGGTTTATTGAAGGTTTTGCTAAGATTGTAGCTCCATTGATACAACTTACTAGGAAGGGTCAACTACTCCCATGGACAGAGAATTGTGAGGAAAATTTTCAGTTACTAAAGAAAATGTTGACAACCTCACCAGTATTAATCTTACCGCAATCAAAAGAACCATATGAAGTTTAATGTGATGCGTCTCACCAAGGTTTGGGATGTGTTCTGATGAAACACAAGAAAGATGTAGCTTACGCCTCAAGGCAGTTGAAGATTCATGAAAGAAACTATCCTACTCATGACTTGGAACTTGCTGCTGTAGCTTTTGCATTGAAGATCTGGAGGCACTATTTATATGGATGCACGTTCACAGTGTACAGTGACCATAAGAGTTTGAAATATTTGTTTGATCAGTAGGAAATGAACATGCGCCAGAGACAATGGATGGAGACTCTCAAGGATTTTGATTTCACATTGCAGTACCACCCTAGGAAGGCCAATGTAGTGGCTGATGCGTTAAGTAGAAGAAGTGTATCAGTGTCTTCAATAGTGATGGCTAGACAACAAGAGTTGTGGGAAGCTTTTAGAGACCTACACTTGAATGTAGAGTTTGCACTAGGAATTTTGAAATTCAGAATGATTAAGATTTCGAGTGGACTACTTGAAGACATTGTGAATTCTCAAGATGACGTCTTAATTCAGGAGAAGAGGAACCTAATAGTGCAAGGGAAGACAACTGAGTTTAAGATCGGACCAGATAATATTTTGAAATGTAATAGTAGAATTTGTGTACCAGAAATTACAGATATGAGGAAAACAATTTTAGAAGAGGTTCATAAGAGTAAATTGAGTATTCATCCTGGAGCAACAAAGATGTATCAGGATTTGAGGCAGAATTATTAATGGCCAGGAATGAAGAGACATGTAGTGGAGTATGTATCAACTTGTTTAACTTGTCAGAAAGAAAAAGTGGAACATCAGCGACTTGCTGGAATGTGGCAACCTTTAGATATACCTGAGTGGAAGTGGGACAATATTTCCATGGATTTTATAACTGAATTGCCGAAAACAAGGAGAAAGAATAATTCTATTTGGGTGATAGTGGAACGATTAACTAAATCCGCACACTTTTTACGAGTAAAGACCATCTATAAGGTAGATAAGCTAATCGATATCTACATTGCTGAGATTGTGAGATTACACGGAGTACCGTCGTGTATCGTATCAGACTGTGACCCAAAGTTCATGTTGCATTTTTGGGGAGCATTGCATGAAGCGGTTGAAACAAAACTAAGATTGAGTTCAGCTTACCATCCACAAACGGACGAACAGGCTGAGAGTATAAATCAGTCATTGGAAGATCTATTGAGAGCATGTGTAGTAGATGATATAGGAAGTTGGCATGATGTACTTCTGTTGGTTGAGTTTACCTACAACAATAGTTTCCACGCAAGTATTGGAATGACACCATATGAGGCTTTGTATGGGCGCAAGTAACTCCTTTGTGTTCGTATAAGGACGATGAAAGTATGATTGTACGATCGAAGATGATACAACAGACTACAGATAAGGTCGAGAAGATAAAAGATAAAATGAAGATTTCACAAGATCGTAAGAAGAGTTATGCAGACAAGCGTCGCAGACTTCTAGAATTTGAACAGGATGACCATGTATTTCTAAGAGTCACGCCTACGAATGGAGTTGGTAGAGCCTTCATATGGAAGAAATTGACTCCAAAATTCATTGGACCATATTGGATTTCTGCACGAATTGGACCTGTTGCTTATCGGATTGCATTGCCTCGATACTCTCCAATATTCACGATGTTTTTCATGTGTCGCAATTGAGAAAATACCTCACAGACCCGTCTCATGTGATCGAACCAGACACAATTCAACTGAAGGATAACTTGTCATTTGAAATAGTACCTGTAAGAATTGATGACATGAAGATTAAGCGATTAAGGAACGAGGATGTTTCGTTGGTCAAGGTGATTTGGGACCCTACTATGGGAGATGCGACTTGGGAATTGGAGAGCAAGGTGAGGGAACAACACCATGAGTTGTTTATCGACACGTAGTTTCAAGGACGAAACTAATTTTAGGGGGGTAGTAATGTAAGACCCTTAGTTTTAAATTCTAATTTGTGCAATTTTAGTATTTCTTTGTGTTGAATTGCTGAGGCATTTAGCCCAATTTTAATTCATTTTGGGAATTAAGTACCAAAAGCTTATTTTGTTAGAGTTTGTAATATGTTTAATATATGTATGTGTATATATATATATATAGTGAGACCCGTTTAAATTTATTTGTCAAAAAATAATTTATTTAGGTTACAAAGAATTTAATATTGGACAGTTTTGTTAAAAATATTTCGGGTTGCTGAAAATTTTATCTGTCAATTGAGTTGCAACGAGAGTAGATATTTTATCAAAATAGTTTGAGATGTGAGTGAAGTGATGTGCGTAAGAGTATTTAGATATTTGTTGGATTGATTTAATTATATATATATATATATATATGAAAGCAAGTCCAAGGAAATCAAGGAAACATAAACATTTCCCCCCCTGCCTCGCGAAATTCTTTCTTCTCCTTTCTTTCCCTGGTTCGAAAACCAGTGTTGATGGATTTCGAAAACCCACAAATACAAACTTTCACTTTTCTTCGGCTTCTAGGCTTTATTTCGTGAAGTGACAGAAGGAAAAGTTCCCCTCTCCACGCTACGTTGCTAGTGAGCCAACTTTGGAAGTGACGACGAGAGCGAAAATTTTACTGTAATTAATCGCGGTGTCGAAATCGCTTGTTAAAGTTACAACGGAGGTAAGGGATCCTTCCAATTTTTAAGCTTGCATATAGGATGCTATATGTGTATTTGTAGAGTTGGAATTTGGTGAAATTGATGTGTGATTTTGTGGAAAAGGAATTTAATTCATTTATGTGTGTTTTGAGGAAAATAAATTTGATGTGTTTGAGGTGTGGTTTGTGAAAATTAATTTAGTGTGATTTATGTTTGAACATGTGGAAATTTATGGGTGATTGATGATTGAACTTGCTGTGGATTTTGTGGAATTTGAATTGATCGAATTTAATGTAAATTGTGGATTAAATTAGATGTGTGGTGGTGGAAAATATATGTTTGAGTATGCTCTGTGTTGAATTTGAAAATCATTAGTGTTAAATGAGTATTAAAAATGGGAAATCTTTTATAGTACATGGTGAAAAGAGTCAGAGTATGCTCATGCATTTCATAGTACACGGTGATCGGATGAGCCATGGTGATAGTGATGACCGGATGGGCCACGAGATGATGTCGTGTGGTTTGTTGGTTCATCTTATCTTTATGGGGATTATTGCGTCGTGCTGATCTGTGAGAGATTGCACTCTAGAATGTGCTGATATGTGAGCGATAGCACTCTAGAAAACAGTTTAAGGCCTGTGATAGGAGACACTTTAGTAAATCGTGCGGGTCTGTGATGGTTGGCACCGTGGTAATTAGTATAAGGCCTATGATATGCGGTACAATTATGAATTTTGGCATATACGCATTGCATTAGGGTCCTCAGCACGCGAGTCATATTTGATATACTGTGATGATTGTATATACATACTCAGTTGTTGTTTGTGATTGTGCCAAAATTGGTAAGTGTGATTGTTTGGATTTGTGTGTAAGTGTTGATTGATTGCGAAACCTTTTCGAAACTGAAATCTGCATTATTTCGCAGTTGTATTCGCATACGAGGTGTTTGTATTCGAATACATTTATGTGAGTTTTGCTACTGACTTAACACTTGTATTCGACTACACCATTTGGTAGTCGAATACAGTTGTGCTGATTTTGCTACTGACTTATGAATTAGCACTGTATTCGAATACGACAGTGCAGTTTTGTTAAAAACTTCATTTTCAACTTTGATTATGCATGTTTGGCATATGAAAACCCTTTCAAGGTGTATGCTAAGATGAAAGGTTATTTTGTGCATTTAAAATTTAAATGCTAAGTGATATTTGTTAATTTCAGTTGGTGACCCTTTACAGTTACTGTGGAATTTGGGCTTTGCCCGCAGATGATACCCAAGTTCGTTCCACCGATTGTTACCTTGACGACGGAAACGTCGTTAGACTTCCCTGACCGAGATTCGCCGACTGCTTGGGCATACGACCCCATCTCAAGCAGGGCTACTTATACGGGGAGGGTAACGAGGACGAGTAGGAGAGCTGGAGCAGTATACCTCGTGTAGCTCACTCGCGAGAAGATCGACTATCTGGTACCAGCAGGATTGGTGCTTGGAATGAGTGGAGCATGGGAAGATGCAGAGGATTCCTCAGTTAGGGTTGAGGCAAAGGCCACCATAGGAGTTGAGGATACAACGGTTGGACCTAGGACTGTCGAAAAGGATAAGGAGCCGAGCCCAGCGGAGCGAGAGATTGTAGGACCATCTAGGCGGGTCGAGTCAAAGTTTTCTTCTCCGGTGAATGATCACTTACCGACCATCACTGAGTTATTGAATTGTTTTGAGAATCCAACGCCGCTGAAGCTACCTATCTCGTAGGTGGATCTGACTTCTGAATAGACCGATCCGTCTATGGATGTTGATGAGGAGGGGGTTACCTCGAAGATGGATACTGCGTCAGACGAGACTTGTGAAGTGTGTGGAGGTCACCCATGTTATTGTAGTTGCTAGAGTATGATTAGATTAGTTTTGTTATATTGGGACTTAATGTTTTTCTTTTGGTGGATGTACTTATTTTATTTTGGGATGACTGTAACTATACTTTTATGGTCTGATGACTTCTGTTTTGGTGGGTCCATGTTCCATTTTTTGACGTGATCATGGGGGGATTAAAGGTACTTGAGAAGAGTTATACTATTGTTGATTTTGTGAAGAAAATTCTTAGGAGTTTGCCAAGCAAGTGGAGACTTAAGACTATAGTTATTCATGAAGCTAATGATCTCAATACTCTTAAATTGGAAGAATTGATTAGCTCCTTGAGATCAATGACATTGAGCTTGCAGAGGATGAGACCAAGAAGAAGTAACCAACTTTGGTCTTGAAATCCAAGCAGAAGTAGGTTCTCAAGAATCAATGGATAATGATTTAAATGATCAAAATCTAAACTCAAAGGATGGGGAGCTGACTTTCATATCCAGAAATATTCAGAACATTTGGCATAGTTGAAAAATGCAATTACTTCAAAGATATTTCAGGTGGTCCAATAGAGGAAGAGATGAAAAATATTACAAGAAAAGCATCATATGCTATGAATGCAATGAACTTGGACATGTCATGTCTGAATGTCTAAATTTGGAAAATGGGAAATATTAGAGGAAAGATCTCAGACCCAAGAAGAAGGTTCTGATGACTAGAGGGGATTATTCTGATGAATCCTCTAATGATAAAGAGCAAGCTGATTTGGCTCTGATGGCTCATATTGACCTTGTCTTTAGATCCAACATAGACATTGATTTTGACTCTGGAAGTGAATCAATTGATGAAAAAGGTGAGGTATTTTCTAAAAACACTTAGGAAAGTAAATGCAAACTTAACTTAAGAAATCAATGCCTTAAAAGATAAAAGTGTCGAGGTTAAATATGAAAATAAAACATTGAAAGATACTCTTGTTTCAAAACATTTACAAAATATCATATGTAATTATGATAAATATGAAAAAACATTCCAAGAGTTTCTAGCTAACAATATGGAAAGAAGCAAGAATGCTTCTATGATTTATAGAGTTAGTAGAAGTGGTAAAAGAGGCAAGAATCCTTCTATGATTTGAAGAAACATTAACTAAACCTAAATACACTCCCTCTGATGTTATGTGTAATGTATGCTCTAAGAAAGGTCACTCTAAATTGTCTTGTCCCGTGTTAAATAAAAGGAAAGAGAAGAAACCTTTCATGACTAACAAACTAGGACACAACCAAATTTAGGTACCTACGAACAAAATTATTTATGTTGCAGATGTCGTCAACATCCAAGTTAAAACACCAATCATGGTACCTGGACAACGGATGTTCGCGACATATGAAGGGAGAAAAGTCTATTTTCCAAGACCTAACATTGATAAAAGGAGGCGGAAAGGACAAATCATGGGGCAAGGCACAATTGGAAATGGCTCATCTCTTTCTATTAAAGATGTTTTGTTTTTCATAGGTGTTAATCATAATTTATTAAGTATTAGTCAGTTAAGTGATAATAATTATGATATTATATTTATTCAAAAAACATGCAAGGCAATTAGTCAAAAGGATGAATATGTACTCTTTACAGGTTATAGGCAAAATATCATATATAAGATAAATCTATTTATTCTAGAGAAATAAGATGTTAAGTGTCTAATATTAGTAAATGAAGAGAAACTAATTTGGCACAAAAGGTTAGGTCATGCAAACCTTAAACTAATCTCAAAATTGACTAAACTTCAACTAGTTAGAGATTTACCTAAGCTTAGCTACAAAATTCGAAATTATGTGTGAAGCTTGTCAAAAGGGAAAACAAACAAATAACTTCTTTTCTCTAAGAACTTAGTCTCTACCTCAAAACCCCTTGAGCTCTTATATATAGATCTCTTTGTGCCAGTGAAAATAACATCACTAAATGGAAATAAGTATGGCTTTGTGATATTAGATGATTACACTAGGTGTACTTTGGTAAAACTCTTAATAAATAAAAGATGAATGCCACAAAGTGTTCATTGCATTTTGCAAACAAGTAATGAATGAAAAAGGGTCTTAAGATTGTAACAATTATAAGACATCATGCAGGAGAATTTGAAAGCAAGTTCTTTGAATTTTTGTGTGATGAGAATGGAACCTCTCACAATTTCTCCTCTCCTAGAATACAATAAAAAAAATGGAGTTGTAGAAAGAATAGATCCCTTCAAGAAATGGCCAGAATCATGCTCAATGAAAAGGATATTGCAAAAAAAAAAAAATGGGCAGAGGAGATTAACACTGCATGCTATGTTCAAAATAGAATATTAACAAGGTTAATATTGAATAAATCACCATATGAATTATGGAAGAGTAAAGAGCCTAACCTCTTCTACGTTAAATAAAATTTGGTTGTACTTGTTATATGTTAAACACTAAAGACAATCTTAGCAAGTTAGATTCCAAATCACAAAAAAAAAAAAAATCCACCTTCATTGGATACTCTAAAAGATCTAAAGCTAATAGAGTGTTTAATAGGGAAACTCATATTCTGGAAGAGTCAATACATGTTAAATTTGACGACAAGTAGATTGACCTTAAAAAGTAAAAGCAAGTTGAGGATATTGCAGGTTTGCTAGAACTAGAGGAAGCAAATACATAAAAACTAGAAGAACTTGAAAAATAAGAGGATACAAGTAAATCAGAAGAAGATGATAGATCATCAGAGGATGAATCTGACCAAGTATTGAAGGTTTTGAATTTCTAAATCATGTATTTAAACTTAGGAAATTAATGTATGGTGTAAAACAAGCACCTAGGTCATGATATGATGGGAAAAATTAAGTTCTTTTTAGGGATACAAATTCAACAAAGTCAAAAAGGCATATACATTCATCAAATCAAATATACAAAAGAGCTTTTCAAGGAGATTAAAATGAATGATTGTAAACCTATGGCTACACCAATGCACCTTACTTGTTCACTTGAAAAAGATGAATCGGGCTAGAAGGTTGACCAAACAACATATAGAGGAATGATTCGATCGCAGTTTTACCTTACTGCTTCCAGACCTGATATTATGTTTAGTGTGTGTGTGCATGCAAGATTTCAGACTGATCCAAGGTAATCTCATTTAAATGTTGTTAAGAGTATTCTTAGATACTTAAAAGGTACAACTAACCTTAGCTTTTTTTACAAGAAATTTACTAAGTATAATTTAAGTGGCTATTGCAATGTTGATTATGCTGGACACAAACTTGAGAGAAAAACACAAGTGGAAACTGCACATTTCATGGTGAAAACTTAATATCTTGGTCAAGTAAGAGACAAAGAACAATTGCAACGTCAACAATAGAGGCTGAGTAAATTTCAACACCTAGTTACAGCTCACAATTGCTATGGGTGAAACATCAACTAGAAGATTACAAGATTCTTGAGAGTAACATTCCAATATTATGTGACAACACATCTACAATTTGCCTAACAAAGAACCCAATGCTATATTATGTTGCCAAACACATACAAATAAAACATCACTTCATTAAGAACTTTGTTAAAAAAAGGAGTACTAAATATCCAGTTTGTAGACACTCAACACCAACGGGGTAACATATTCACCAAACCACTAGCTGAAGATAGATTTGGTTAAATGTGCAAACATGAGAAATGGGTTGAATTTTGTTTGACTACGTTGATAAACTTTTCATTATTTGATTAAACTGGTTCAAACTTGATTATTTACTTGTAGTAGAAGCAATAACAAAACTAAGGAGTGCATTAGTAAAATGACACAAGTAATTTATCATATTTCACTACTAACTTGACTACATTCAGGTCGTTCACTTAGAAGGATTTAATCCATTAATTCAACAAGTTTAATTACAAAGTACCTGACCCTCCAATCCAGTAATCTTAAACAACCTGACAACCCCAAACTTTTGAGGAACACACATACCTAGACTCTACCAGTTAAGTCTTCTCCACACAATCTTACAACCCCAGATTGTGGAAGACAAACTAACACCACTATTGAGTTTGAATACAAAAGTTTGGAATTTGAGTAGTTGCTTATAACAAGCTGATTATAACAATGACTATCACACTCTAAGAAGAATGCTTGGAAAATATTTTTCATTCGAACAAGTGTTTCTCTCTTTGAACTCCGAGATAAATTTGGAATTTTAAGCTTGAGTTCTTTTACTCATTTATGATTTTTTGATGATATTCTTGTTTAGCCTTGAGTATCTATTTATAGATAAAATTAAGGCTTCAATTTAGTCATTGTTTAATTATGAATTGTATCTTTATTCTTAGTTTGGTCAACAATGATCTTATTAAAAAATAATTATGAACAATATGCTTTTTGATAATATGTTCTTTAGCCAACTCTTTATTTATGAATCCAATATGAGCAGTTCTTCTAGATTGATTTTGTTCATATTTTGTTCAAGTTGAGTTTGTATATTCTTCAAATTCATATTGTTCTTGTTTTGTTAAGATTGAGTTCGTAAATTTTTCAAACTGATACTGTTTGTATTTTGTTAAGATTTCTTTCGCAAATTCTTCATATGAAACTTTCTTCCTATTGCTTGCTTTGATTTGGGCGAGAACACAGTGTTGGACTAGTTCTTGAACTTTCACAAGTAAGAATATGACTAAGTCCAATTCAGTATTTTGTTATTTGTCAAAATTTGAATAATATCTTTGTAAATAATAAATGTATCTTCTTGTAAAAACTCTTGATCACATCTTCTTGTAAATAATTCATATCTTCTTGTACATAAATCTTAATCAAATCTTCTTGTAAATAATTCATATCTTCTTGTAGATAAATCTTAATCAAATCTTCTTGTAAAAAATTCATATCAACTTGTGATAAATCTAGATAAAATCTTCTTGTAAATACATAAAGGGGAAGATAATGAAAAAATTACTTGGACTTAGGGGGAACCTTAAGTCAGCAGGAGTTAACTAATAAAAGAAAAAATCTTATTAAAAATACAGTTATCATCATGAAAAAGGGGGGGATAGTTGGAATCAAGTTGGTTTTCCACTTTTAGTTTTAATGTTATCAAAAATATTTTATGAGAACAATAAATTTGGATAAATGGCTTCATTAAGTATGCAAAAATTGGAAGAAGAAAATCAGAGGAGTGTACTAGAGGAAGTGACCAGAGATGAGATCAAAGGTATACAAAGTATGTGTGTGTGCCCCTGAACATATGCCTCTGAAAGTAATGTGCCTCTAAAGGTTACGAAGATTGCCTCTAATGTATGGGTCTAAAGAATGGTTCTGATAAGTGCCTCTAAAGAATGACTCTGAAACTGAGTCTAACGATTGCCTCTGAAGACTATCTAAAGGCTGAATTTGAAGCATGCCTCTAGAGCCCTTCTGAGTGAGGGGACTGGATGTAGTTATCAAGTTGGTTGTGAACCAAGATAAATTCTCGTGTCACTTTAATTATACAATTCTTGTTTTACTTCTACCTCTGATCACTTAACCTAATTGTTACTACTTTTATTCCAAGTCACCAAACTAAAAGCAATTTTGAAAAAATTAGGAAAAAAATTCAACTTAGTCAAACATAGTTCAACCCCCCTTCTTGTGTTTTCAATTTCATTAAAGTTATATAAATTTTAATATTCACATATAATCAAATAAGTTACATGCATTTCTATCATAAGTAAATAAATAAAGGAATAAATAAACTACATACATATATGTCCATAAGTGTAACGCATACAATAGTTATAACCTGCATAAACATTTGATAAATTTAGGTGCATCTTTGAACTTGGATTTTAACTCTTACAATTCACTTCTAATGTGTGTGAATTTTACTGTTAGACTCTTTAGAACAAATAAAAATATAATCCATCTGTTTTAAAATATAAATAAAAATGAATAAAAAAAATTAATGTATTTGGAACAAGAAGAAACACTCAACGAAGATACGTTTATCATTTATAAAGATATGATTAAGATTTTGCAAGGAAAAAGGAGAAACCCTAACCTACTCTATAAATAGATAATCAATGTTGAAGAAGAAAATAAGAGAACTCACAAAATTCAAAGTGTTTGTGTTCATCAAAAAGATTGTAGGTGTTAGGTTGTTTTGAAAAGACTGACTTGTACGGTCAGATGCTATGTAATTAAAGTTTTAAATTAGTGGATTAAATCTTTATGAGTGAGGGGACTAGATGTAGGTACCAAGTTGGTGGTGCACTAGGATAAATTCTTGTGCACTTTATTTTTGAAGTTCTTGTTTAGCTACTAGCTATGATCATTTAACTCGATTGCTACTACTTTTATTCTAAGTTAGTCACCAAATCCAAACCAATTTTAAATAAATATGCAAAAAGAATTCAACTTAGTCAAACACAATTCAACCATCCTTCTCGTGTTTGCACCTTCAATTGACATCAAGAGTCCGGTATAAAAAATTAGTGCTTTACAGTGTCTGAACAAAGATCCAAGGATTCAACAATGTATAGATTTCCTGAAGAATTTGTTGGAGGAAACATGAACATGCCACCTTTGATTGATGGTGAACGATTTGAGTAGTGGAAGGAAAGACTGAGGAGTTTCTATATCTCACAAGATCTGGAACTTTGGGACTTAGTTGAAGATAGCTACATTGCTCCAACAAATTCTGATGGTACTGAAATTTCAAGGAAATAGATGGATGCTGAACAGAAGAAGATGTACAAGATGCATCACAAGTCCTAAACCTTCATGATCAATGCAATCACCATCAAGGAGTTTGATAAGTGCATTGAAAAAGAAACAACAAAAAACATCTATGACATTTTGGTTCTGGTTTATGAAGAAAAGTTCAAGATGGAAAGGCCAACCTTCTAGTTAGAAAATATGAGTTATTCCAAATTGAAGAAGATGAAGATATTGAAACAATGTTTTCTAGATTCTAGAATTTGGTCCCATGATTGAAGGTACTTGAAAAGAGTTATACTACTACTGATCATGTGAAGAAAATTCTAAGGAGTCTATCAAGCAAGTAGAGACCTAAGATTGCAGCTATTCAAGAAGCTAAGGATCTCAATACTCTTAAATTGGAAGAATTGATTAGCTCATTGAGATCATATAAAATTGAGCTTACGAAGGATGAACCCAAGAAGAAGTATTCAACTTTGGCCTTGAAATCCAAGCAAAAGAAGGTTTTGAAGTAAATAGCATAATCAGAGGAAAATGATTTAGATTATCAAAATCTGAAGTTAAAGGATGAGGAGTTGGCTTTTATTTCCAGAAAAATTCAAAAGATATGGCACAACAGAAAGAAGCAATTTCCTCAAAGATATTCTAGGTAGTCTAGTATAGTAAATGATGAAAAATCTTATAAGAAAAACTTTATATGTTATAGATGCAATGAACCTGTACATGTTAGGTCTGAATGTCCAAATCTAAAAAAAGGAAAAAGTAGAGGAAATTTTTCATACCCGAGAAGAAGCTTTTAATGCCTACATGGGATGATCCTGATGAATCCTCTATTGATGAAGAGCAAGTAGACTTGGCTCTAATGGCTCATATCAACTTTGTCTTCGGACCAACATAAAGATTGATTCTGACTCTGGAAGTGAATCAATTGATGAAGAAATTGAGTTATTTTCTTACTTAACCCGATCTGATTTAATTAATGTCATTAATGATTTTTTAAATAAAAACCACAAGTTGTCTCTCAGACTGAAAGCACTTAGGAAAGTAAATGCAAACTTAACTTAAGAGATCAATGCCTTAAAACTAAAAGTGTTTAGGTTAATTAAGAAAATAAAACCTTGAAAGATACTCTTGTTTCAAACCCTTTAGGAAATGCTATGTAATGCTGATAAATATGAAGAAGCATTCCAATACTTTCTAGCTAACAATATAGAAAGAAGAAAGTATGCTTCTATGATTTATAGAGTTGGTAGAAATGGTAAAAGAGGTATAGGATTTGAAGAAACAGTAACTGAACCTAAACTTGTTCTCTCTGATATTTTGTGTATTGTTGCCACTGATATTTTGTGTATTGTTCCCTCTGATATTTTGTGTATTGTTTGCTCTAAGAAATGTCACTCTAAATTATATTGTCCTATGTCAAATGCATGGAAAGACAAGAAATATTTCAAGACTAACAAACTAGGACCCAATCAAATTTGTGTACCTAAGAACAAAATTATATATGTTGCAGATGTCCTCAACAACCAAGTTAAAACACCAATCATGGTACTTGGACAGTGGATGTTCGTGATATATGACGAGAGAAAAGTCTATGTTCCAAGACCTAACATTGATCAAAGAAGGCAAAATAACTTTTGGGGAAAAGCAGAAAGGCTAAATCATGGGGCAAGGCACAATTGGTAATGGCACATCACCTTCTATTAAAGATGTTTTGTTTGTTAAAGGATATAAATATAATTTATTAAATATTAGTCAACTAAGTATAATAATTATGATATTATATTTAATCAAAAAGCTTAGTTACTACAAAATAGCCTTTATTTATGTAGAACACCCCTATGAAAATTTCAGTGGAATAAAATATTTAACATTAATCTTTAAAGCAAAAAAATGGAATGAATTTTAAATAAAACATTTAAATTTGCGATATAAAGTGTTACATAAGTCATTGAAATATATGTCTATTCAATGCTGAAGAAAAGAGTTTAAAATAATACCTACTTTGAATTGATGCTTAAAAAAAAAAAAAATATTGAAGTTAAGAGAATCGCTAGCGACCTCCATCTATAAAACAAAATAGCAAAATATGTGTGAATTAGTTTTAGTTTAGCATGGTATGCAAAATCAAAGGCACAATGCATTGTAAGCAAATATGTCACATTCAAAAAGTTAGAAATCAACTACTAGCATAAAAACTTTAATTTATTTTGTTGAAAAAGTTTCTCTTATCATTTTCTAAAATATTGCACACGAAAAGGTTCATTATCTAAACATATAAAATACACAATAAGTCAAAAACAAAAATGAAATTCATATGGTTTGACGTGATCCCAAGCAACCTTGATCCTTCTATACTCATCCAATTATCTATCTATATCTACATCAATTGAAACAAAATGTAAAAAATGTTCACATGACTATTTCTACAAACTTGGAAAAATAAATAGTTGCTTTAAGATTCAGTACATGAGAGGCATATGTGAAGGGGTGTAATCTTGTACTTAATTTCATAATAAGGCCTACTATTTTCCACTAAAGTAGATCCAATCAATGAAATTAGTTGGGCTATTCATTACGAAGAGAAAAAAAGTCCGAAATACAAGAATACTTATGTGTTTGATTTTTAATGGTTGGAAATTTGACGTTTCCACCTATGGCGGAAAAACATGTGGTTGTGGTAAAAACACTATGCCTTCGTATTTATTCTTCAACATATCGTGCGTAACAATTATTATGTCCCAAATGAAAATTATAAAAAAATGTCCTCATGCGGTTCTTCTATCTCAAAGTTACAGAAAAAAGTTTCAAACAGTAACCACTACAACAAAATTGGAGGCTAAGAATGGAAAAATGGACACTACAACTACTAGAAAATTCATTTTAGTGGTCTTATTTATCGTCGGTCTCCAACTCCGACGCTAGTTAGCGTCGGTCAAGCGCACGCTAGTGTGCTAAAATATTTTGTGATTTTTTTAATCATTTGAGTTGGATTAGCCGACGCTAAGTAAAATATGGTTGTTTATTTATTTATTTTTTTTTAGTCACCATTTGTGTTGAATTTGCATCCACATCATGGCAGACGTTGGGGACCTTGAAGCAAAGCAGTTGCATCTAATGGATGTTAGATTGCGGATGGCGTCCGCTCAGCTAGACCGAAGCAATGGATTAACATTTGGAGCGAAAGCTATTTAGCTTCAAAAAGGACATAATTTAAATATTTTGTTCTATTTCTGCACTCTTGTTTGCGTCCATAATCTTAGCGCCTTTTATTGATGAACTCTAACTAAATTTTTTGCGTCTGTTGTAGTGTCAAAGAGGTCGGTACTACTTTTTTTATAAATAAAATAAATCCAACCTCTCAACTGCTTCCATATTCATCCATTACATTCTGATACAAATCCATAATATTTTTTTGCTATAAACTTTCAACCAAGAATTTCATCAATACAAAGATGAAGATATTTGTTGTCAACATAAAGAGAAAGTCAAAAGTATCTCAAAAGTCACAACCATATAACACCAAAATCCAAGTGTATGATGTTTCACAAATCCAAAGAATTAAAGGCTACACCAAAATTTCACTAAAACATAATGTCTACAATCATATCATAACACGCGATAAAAACATCAATAGAATGATGCATATCCATCGATAAATCATTAAGGTCGTCTTAATGATGATGTTGAGTGTAATACCTCAATTTTGTCCGATCAACTAAAAATAATATATATAATAATATGAATCTTATTCAAATATTTTACTATTATTATCAAAAATCTAAAAAAAACCATCATCATTTTATGAATCTTATTCAAATTTGAGTATATACCAAAAATAAAATAATATAAAATAAAAAAGAAGAAAGAATTGTGAATTACAACCACACAACTCTAGCATGATGAAAGAACTTTCATTCATTTTATTTTATTGTTTTTTTTTATTTTATTTTTATATTCTTGTTTTTCATTTGGTCTATCAATTTCATTTTATTTCATTTTTGGTCTGCCAACCATCACAGCCAGCTGCCCCCAACCAACACACATCAACCCTGCCAACACACATCAATACACCAACACACGCTTGTCAAACAACAACACACCATCACACGCTTCCTTGTAAACACCAACACATTTCTTCATTTTCTTTGCATGTTGTTTCACTCTCACTATGTATTCTTTTATCTTCTTTGCCTTATTAACATCCCTATTATAAACATGTTACAAACCAGTTCTATGACTCATCTGATTTAATTTTTAGCTTAATAAAGAAATTACTTGTAACACTTGTGCACTCAATAGAAAAGGTAGAAGACATTCTTTTCTTAAAATTTATTAAATAACAATGCGAAATCCACTTAAAATTTATTGCGAAACAATACAAATTCCAGAGCTCATATTTTATATGAACGTAAACATTCCCTGTTTTACTACAAAAAAAAAAAATCAAGGAATGGGGAGAAGAATTTTTTAAATAGATTAGAGACTAAAAAAGAAAAAAAGTACATAAGGGAGAGTTATTTTTATTTCTTCATTTTTATTTCTTTCTAAAATAAATAGATTATTTCACACAACAAACAAACCAAAAGAGAAGAAAGATCCATTGTATACTATAACCCATTTTAACAACTGAAGAAAAGAGAATAGAGAACCTCAGTAGCCGCACACCGCTTTGATCTTCACCGGCATTCGGAAAAGCGTGTATTTTCTCAGTCTTTTTTATATACAATATAATTTATTAAAAGATATAAAATTTAGAAACTAAGATATGTTATATGTGAAAGATGAAATTTTGTTATGTGTAAATGGTGGTTTGGTTGGGATTTTGTGTTTGTAAAGGTTGGAATGGGTGATAGTGTTTTTGTTTGAGATGATTTGTTGTATAATGTGTTGGAAATTTGAAATTTGTTTTGACTGCATTGTTCCTCTCTTCACCTGTTCCTCTATTCAACTGTACTGCTACACGTTAACTACACATTATTACTGCCTTTATTCTATTTAATTAAATGTCTTGCTATATTTATTACATTTAACATAAATAATTATGTTTCGTATAAATAATTATGAACATAATTAACTAGCAATAAATATCATTTATTTTATGTTATAACAAATTTTGGTTTTTGGGTGGTGCAATTTAATATTAAAATGAATTATGTTCCATCACTTATTATTTTAAAAGAGACTCATACTAGTAATTAGTATTTTTCATTCTATTATTAAAATGTATTGTTGTTATCAGGTCATATATTTTGTTTGTTGCTATTTTGTTTTCTTTGTTTATTACTAATTTTATTTTGTAGAATCATTTAAATTTATTTAATATTTAGAATCAAATTTTTTAAGTTCTTATAAAGAAAACAAATATAAAATTATAATCAAATATTGAAAGGTTAATTAGATATGATATGTGTTAGTCTTTGAGTTATTAGGGCGCAAGTTGGGACAACTTGATAGTTCTAGAACTCATCTTCACAAATAAATAAATATACTAAATTTAGTCTAAATTGATTAATTAGATGTGACATATTTTTAATCTTTTAGAACGCAAGTTGTGACAACTTGATAGTTCTAACACTCGATTTTAAATTAACCCAAAATCGACTTTTAAAATTTGATTAATTTAGATGTGACATCTTTTTTAATATTTAAATTTTTGAGACACGAGTTGTACAACTTGATTGTTCTAAAACTCACATTTTTAAATAATTACTCAAAAAAACAAACTCATTTTTTTGTCAAAATATTTTTTATAATAAAACAAATTTTCTTTAAAAATAATCTATACATCCTCATTAACCAAGAACTATGTAGCTTTGATTTCTCCATAGCACCGCGAGATACGTAGGAGCAAAATCATTCTCTTGTCAAGCACACTAATAAAAAACTTTTTTTTCCAATTTTTTTAAACACACTTTTATCTCAAAAAATCACATTTATAAAAATAATTTATATTCATATTTAATAATAAAAAGAAATAAATATGTTTAAGTTGATATAATTTTGCACAATTAATTATAGGTAACTGTATTTTAACGGATGTCGTATGGTGCTAATACCTTTCTTACGCATAATCGACTCCCGAACTCAAAATCTAGTATCAAAGACCATTTTTTATTTTTTAAGGGTCTCCTAATATTTTCCCTATTTTAAAATAAATTTTGGTGACGACTCCATTGAATTCGAGAAAATCTCGAAATTTTATGTCGCGACAGCTGGCAACTCCGCTGGGGAACCTTAGAGAGTCAAGCCTAACAAATTAATTGTGCATAATTTTTTAAATCTTTCTATATTTGTTTGTTTTTCATTTTTTTTGTTTATTATTTCTTAATAAGTATTTTTTGACATTATAATATTCTTTTAAGCTAGTAGATCATTTTTTATTTTATTTATTTATTTTGTATATGTATATATGTTTTGTTAGTATCTTGGAGTTATTGAATTATGCTTATTCCACATCTAAACTTTTACTAAGACATACACTTATGAGTGAAATCTTATAACCGGGTTTGAATAAAACTTAAGCTTAGTTTCGAGATTGCGTAATGGTAGCTTTCTGGATGTACATCGTGTTTGGTTAGCACGAAGATCTCACATAGAGTTTGATCATGTTGAGGTTATTGTTGCTCCAAATAGTTTACCTATTGTTGTTGACAATATTCTAAAATAGGATTATTGGCTCTAGGAACCGTGTTTAGAACTATAGAGTCTCCCTTGTGAGAGTTTCACTACATAAGCCAATAGCCCCTTTCATTGTAAGAATATCCATACAAACCAAAAAAAATACCTCATACATTCAAGACTTTATATATAATAGTTTTATTCATATCTCGTGACTTTTTTTTTTCTCTTTCTAAGGAAAAAATAAAAAATAATGACTTTTTGCATAAATTTTCAGGATTTTTGGGGAATCATACAGACCTTAGTCACGTGTTATTTAAGTGGATAATGAGATCGGAAAAAAGAAAAACTTTACTTTTAAAATTCAAGCAACCTGATTTGAAAAGTTTAACCGAGATACGTACTTTTTTCTCATCAACGAAGGATTTGTTGTTTTGTTTACCGATCCCCATATTCTTCTTCATTAATAATTCGCGTTCGTTAAAAAATTTACGTAAGACTTATGATTCCCCAACATCCAACTGTAAAAAAAAAAGATAATAATTGCATTTTCATTCCATTCATATTTAATACATATCCATATTTAATACATACCCCATAATAATTGTATTCTCCTAGCTTTGTCAAGGAAGAAGAATATGGATGAAAATCCTCCAACTGCAAATGAAGAACACCAAACCACTCTGTAAGACCCATAGTTTTTAAATCATAAATTATGCAATTTTAGGGTATTTTAGTGTTGAACTCTGAGGCTTTTTAGCCAAATTATTGTATTTTAGTATTTTGTGAATTTAATGCCAAAAATATTTTTGGATTCCCGATTAAATTATTCGTCGAGCAATAGTTTTATTTATTTACGTTACGAAGAATTTAATACCGGACAATTTTGTTAAAAATACCTCGGGTTGCTGAAAATTGTACTTGTCAACTGAGTTGCGACGAGAGTTGATATTTTTAACAAAAAGTGGTTTGGGAAGTGATGGGTGAAATGGTAATTTTATGAAATATCTACATATTTTTAGATATTTGTAGTTTGGTTTTAATAATATATATATATATATTAAGTAAAGTATGTATATATATATAAGAAAGCAAGGAAACAGAAGGAGATTTCCTTATTTTCCACGCTCTTCATCTTCTTCCTCTGTTACCAAAGCTTTGCCTTTTTCAAAAAAAAAAAAAACTCAAACAGAAATCCACTTTTCTTCTACTTCTAAGCTTTATTTCGCGAAGTGACAGAAGGGAAAATTGCTCATTGCCACACTGCTGTGCTAGTGAGCTAGTTTTCGAAGCGAAGTCAGGAACTTAAATTTTATCGGAATTAATCGCGGCACCGTAATCGTTTGTTAAAACTACAACGGAGGTAAGGGCTCATTCCAAACTTTTAGTTTGCATTTAGGATATTATTTGTGATTTTGTGGAAAAGAAATTTGATGTATTTGATGTGTGAATTTGTTGAAAATGAATTTAATTTGTTTATGTGGGAATTAGTGGGATTTGTTTTTGGTGTGTTTTGAGGTGTGGTTTGTGGTGATCCATATTTGGTTTGATTTATATGTTCATAATTATTATTATGAATCTTTGAGATGTGATTTAGGTGTGGATTTTGTGGATATTGAATTAATTAAATTTGATGAGTTTGAGTTACATAATGAGTTATTTTCAAATAAATGAGTTTGATCTGAAATTGAAATTTTACAAAAAAATTAGCGTTGTTAAAGTTGTAAAAAAGTTCAAATTTTAACTAAGTTAAAGAGTTTGAGCAAAAAGATAGATTGAAATTAAAAATGGTTAGAGTTTAATATATATATATATATTATTATTTTAAGTGTATATATATATAAAGTAATGTATGTATATATATAGATAAGAAAGCAAGGAAACGGACAGAGAAACAAAAAGCAAGGCCTCGTGAATCTTCTTCTCCTTCTTTTCTTTGTTTTCCAAAAACAAAACTAAAACCATAAAACACAAACCCCCATTTATTTATTAGATCTAAGATTCCATTCGGGAAGTGACATAAGAGAAAGTTGTTCATTGCCACGTTGCGGTGCTAGTGATCTAGTTTTCGACGCAACGTCACGAACTTAAATTTTACCAGAATTAATTACGGTACCGTAATCGCGTGTTAGAGCTAACGTTAAGGTAAGGGCTCCTTCCAAACTTTTAGTTTGCATTTAGGACATTATTTGTGATTTTATAGAAAAGAAATTTGATGTATTTGATGTGTGGATTTGTAGAAAATGAATTTAATGTGATTTATATGTGTAGTGATTAAATTTGATATGTTTGAGTAACGTAAAGAGTTATTTTCAAATAAATGAGTTTGAACTGAAGTTGAAATTTTACAAAAAATTTAGAGTTGTTAAAGTTGTGAAAAAGTTCAAATTTTAACTAAGTTAAAGAGTTTGAGCAAAAAGATAGATTGAAATTAACAATGGTTAGAGTTTAAAATGTTACTCTTTTAATTACTCTTGAACTGAGTTTAAAAAGAAAAAAAATTTAGAGTATTTTATTAACTCAAAAATTTCAGTGCTTTAATAGTCGAGTATGTGAATGTGAAATTTGGACAATATTCGTTTTATTTAGTTTAAGTAAATAATATAGATTATTTGATTTTAAAAGTTTGGTGTGTGAGAAATATTTAATTTTAGGAATTTTGTTGTGTTTGGATTAGTTTTATTGTGAACAAATTGTTATAAATATTCATGTTTATGTAGTTAGCTCCTTGAGTCTCGAAAAGGAATCGAGACCGTTGGCACCGAGTTAGCGGTGGGGAGAACTCTGATATATTAATGTGGTTTGTGGTGATTTACGGTTGGTGTGATTTATGTGTTCATAACGATTATTATGAATTTTTGGAGATGTGATTTATATGAGTTTAAGAAAATTAGGAATAGTGATATTATTGGAGTAATTCAAATTGTATGATTGATGAAGTAGTCCCAAGTATGAGTTCAAGGCTCTGCCATAAGTTTCAAATGTCTACATGTTATAAGATTGAAAATCAATTAATTATATTAAACTTTGGTAGTGTTTGATGCTTTCTCTATAGAATAGAAATATTGAATTTTGCGTTGGCCTATCAAATTAAGTGTTTGATGCTTTCTATAATACTTTGTGTTGAAAATCAATTAAGTGTTTGATGCTTGAAAAAAATAGAAATATTAAATGTACTACTTTGTTGCATTTTTGGTGCATTTGCTGCATTCTTGGGGCATTTGTTGTACTACTGTGTTGACCAATTTGTTGTTTTTTTGGTGTTGGAAACGATATACTTTCTTGACTTCACCATTATAGCTAACAACGATTTCTTTGTTTGGTTTATTATATCAGCACTACACACATACATATTTTAGTCATTGACATAATTAAAGCTGATTCTTTTGGAGATTGAATATGGGTGATTAATGTTTGAAAATTATAGTGGCTCATGTTTGGTGAAATTGAGGTGTTCAAAATTAATACTATGAATTTTTTAGAAAAAATTTATGTGTGGATTGGTGGAAAAAGAATTTAATTCAATTTATGTGTGGTTTGGTGGAAAATGAATGTAGTTCAATTTATGTGTGGATTGAATTTAGAAATGTGATTTATGTGTGTTTGTGGAAATTGAAATTGGTATGAATAAATATGTTTGAGTATGCTTTGTGTTGTATTTGAAAAATCATTAGTGTTAAATGAGTATTAAAAATGGAGAATCTTTTAATAGCTGCATTTACTTAATGATTAGGGTGAAAAGAGTTAGAGTATGCTCATGCATTTCATAGTACATGGTGACCGCGATGGGGCCATGGTGATAGTGGTGACCATGATGGGCCACGGGATGATGCCATGTGAATTGTTGGTTCATCTTATCCTTGCGGGGATTGTCGCGTCGTGCTGATCTGTGAGAGATTGCACTCTAGAATATGTTGATCTGTGAGCGATTGCACTCTAGAAAATCGTGCTGGTCTGTGAGCGACTGCACTCTTGTATGTCGTGCTGGTCTGTGAGAGACTGCACGCTAGTAAATTGTGCTGGTCTGTGAGCAACTGCACTCTTGTATGTCGTGCTGGTCTGTGAGAGACTGCACGCTAGTAAATTGTGTTGATCCGTGAGAGATTGCACCTTGGTAATTAGTATTGGTCTGTGAGAGGCTGTACAATTATGATTTGCGCCCTTCGAGGAGGGTTTTGGTTTGGAATTCTGGAATCATGCATTTTGGCATATACGCATTGCATTAGAGTGTTTGGCATGCGAGTTATGTTTGTTATACTATGATGATTGTATATACATATTCGGTTGTTGTTGTTATTTGTCGTAATTGCTTTGAGGTATGAAGTTGGGTTGATTAAGTTTTGATGTAATTATGTGTTCATAATTGATTTAATGAATATTCGAAGTGTTGATTGATTCAGAGCTATTTTAGAACTGAAAATTTGCATTTTCTTTGTTGTATTCGGCTACGGCAATGCAATTTGTTAAAACTTTATTTTTCAACATTGTTTATGCATTTTTGGACATATGAAAACCCTTTCGAGGAGTAGGCTAAGACGAAAGGTTCTTTTGAGCATTTGAAAATATAAGAATTTTGCTAAGTGTTATTTGTTAATTTCGGTTGGTGACCCTTTACAATTATTGTGGAAATTTGGGCTTTGCCCTTAGATGATACCCGAGTTCATTCCACCGACTGCTACCTTGACGGCGGAGACGTCCTTAGACTTCCCTGATCGAGACTCGCCGACTTCTTGGGTATATGACCTCATCTCAAGCAGGGCCACTTATACGGAGAGGATAGTGAGGACTAGTAGGAAAGCTGGGGCAGTATTTCTTGTGGAACTCACTCGCGAGAAGATCGATTATCCGGTACTTTCCGGATTAGTGCTTGGGATGAGTGGAGCTTGGGAAGATGCCAAGGATTCCTCAGTTAGAGTGTAGGCAGAGGCCGCTGTGGGAGCTGAGGATACATTGGTTGGACCAGGGACTGGCAAAAAGGATAAGGGGTCGATTCCCATGGAGCGAGAGATTGTAGGGCCATCTATGCGGGCCGAGTCAGAGCTTCCTCTTCCAGTGAATGATCCTTTACCGACTGTCACTAAAGTAGCCGAAGCCACCTATCTCGTGGGTGGATCTGACTTCTGAAGAGAGCGATCCATCTATGGATGTTGATGAGGATGAGGTTACCTCGAAGATGGATGTTGCGTCAGACGGAACTTGTGGAGTGTGTAGAGGTCACCCATGTTATTGTAGTTGCTAGAGTATGATTAGATTAGTTTTATTGTATAGGGACTTGATATCTTTTTTTTGGTGGTTGTTCTTATTTCATTTTGGGATAACTGTAACTATACTTATACAGTTAGATGACTTCTGTCTTGGTGGGTCCATGTGCCATTTTTTTGATGTGACCATGGGGATTAGTATTTCTTGGAGCAGTACTTGTACATGTGTCTGGCGAGAATACCCCAAGGGTATGAGCGATGTCTGATAGGTCTCATAGCCCTTGTGTATTTTATATTTGGATATTTTAGTTTATCGCCTCACAACTATTTCAGTTTGTTATAATTGGGATGTAATTAATTATGTCAATTATCGTTTGTGTTACGCTTTGGTTTTTGGAGAATACAGATGGGGATCCTCCAACTGCAAATGAAGAACACCAAACCACTCTTTCTCACCCACCAGGCTTTACCCCGACTATCCAACAACTTCGTACAACAGCTATGCAATTTCCTATGTATGGTCTCCCACCTGGTTAAACTCCACCTTTAGTCATCAACCCCATGGACAACAAACCAAACCACTCAACTATCAATCCCCAAAACCTAAACCAATCACAAATCCCATCTCCTTTGGCCTACATGCCACCCCAAAACACTATACCCTTAGAAAATATTCCATATATTGCACCCCAAGTATCCCATTTTGATTCTAATGGGAATTGACATCAACCTCACGTTGGGAATGATACATGATCGAAAGAGAAATTCCATGTTTTAGAATAGCAAATAAAAGCAATTGAGGAGCATAATGTCTATGGTCTTGAAACTTTTGATATGTGTTTGGTTCCCGGTGTGACTATCCCTCCAAAATTCAAGGTTTCTGAGTTTGAAAAATACAAAGCCGCCACATGTCCTAAAAATCATCTGACTATGTATTGCAGAAAATGGCTCCTCATGCTCATAACGAAAAATTTATCATTCACTTTTTCCAAGACAATTTGAGTGAGGCATCGTTAAGTTGGTATATGAATCTCGAGCGAAATCGAATTCGTTCATCGAAAAACCTGGTTGATGCCTTTTTGAAACAATACAGGTACAACATTGACATGGCCCCTGATAAGATGCAATTGCAAAATTCATTGAAAAAGGACAATGAAACTTTCAAAGAATACGCACAACGGTCTCCTTTATCTGAAAGAGAAATGGTTGATATGTTTATGGATACTTTTCAATCGCCTTTTTATGATAAGATGATTGGGAGTATGTCATCAAACTTTTCTGACCTGGTCATGATAGGAGAAAGGATAGAAAGTGATATGAGGAGTGGCAAGATTGTATGTGCAGCAAGTGACATGAAAAGATCCTAGACAACATTCACAAAAAAGAAAGAAAGGGATGCTAACGCTGTAATGGTAAACCACATAGTCTCCTATTTTCCACCCATCAATTCTTATCGACCCCCAAACTTCCACCCATGATACCCTAAACTCCTTACATTGCTTATCCATATGAGGTCGCAACCACACAAGCTTCACACCCTTAATAACACCTTTCAAGACCACCTTTTTATCAACCACCACCTGCCAACTTTTTTCCAACAAAATCAATGAAACCAAAATCCAATCTCGAATCACTACAAACCACCAGTTAATCGAGAAAAAATGGTAACCCGTTTTGACCCAATTCCCGTCACATACACCCAATTGTTGCTTCACTTACTCCAAAATTCAATGGTAGTCCTAAGACCAATGAAACCTCTTGAACCACCATTTCCAAAATGGTACAACCCAAATGCCAAATGTGAATACCATGTAGGAGCCGTAGGGCATTCCATCGAAGATTGCCAAGCCCTAAAATCTAAAGTACAAGAATTGATTAATGCAAAAAGGCTTACCTCCAAGGAGGACGGTCCCAACGTATGGAGTAATCCCTTACCGGGCCACGGGGATACCTCTGTCAATGTCATTGAAGATGGAATAGACCAATATGCAAAAGATGATCATGTGTTGACCATATGGTCGTGTGTGGAAAATAATATATCTTTCCCAAAACCATTGGAAATCCTATACAAAAAAAAAAAATCTTAAGCCAAATCCTAGCATGCCAAATGCAATAATTGTTCAAGCACCTACTCCTTTTCCTTACGAAAATACCAAGGCGATACCGTGGAATTACGAAGTCACATCCCACTTGGTCAATCATGAATCAAGGCGATACCGTGAACCTAAAGGAACTGATGTCACTAGCATTTCAAGGATTGGTGGGGTGACTCGGAGTGGTCAAGTATACACTCCTGAACAACTTAGGAAAAATGAGGTTCATGGAGAAAAAGGAAAAAAAAAGCTAAGTATCATGCCATAAAAGGATAAGGGACTAGTAAAAAGACAGTGCCTGAAGAAGAAGCTAACGAATTTTTGAAGTTTATAAAGCAGAGTGAATATAAGGTGGTGAATCAGCTAAATCATACCCCTTCCAAGATATTTGGTCTCTCCTTGATATTGATAGCACATAGAAGGGAACTAATGAAAGTTTTAAATGAGGCTCATGTTACTCACGATATCTCTGTCGACCAGTTTGATGGACTTGTCGGTAACATCACCGCTAGTAGTTGTCCGAGTTTTAGTGATAATGAATTACCAGCTGAAGGGACAGAGTATAATAAAGCACTACACATCTATGTAAGGTGTCACGATCATATTCTTGCACGAGTGCTAGTAGATAATGGTTCATCGTTAAATTTCATGCCTAAATCAACACTATCAAAACTATTTGTTGATGGAGCCTGTTTAAAGCCCAGTGTTTTGGTGGTGAAAGCGTTTGATGGATCCAGAAGACAATTTGTTGGTGAGATTGACCTGCCGATTCAAATCGGACCTCATAACTTTGGAATAACCTTCCAAGTGATGGATGTTAAGCCGACGTACAATTGCCTTTTAGGGAGACCGTGGGTTCACGTTGTTGAAGCAGTGACATCCACTCTCCATCAAAAGCTGAATTTTATAGTGAACAATAAGTTGGTGATAATATATGGGGAAAAAGATATGATAGTGAGTCATCTATCTTCTACGGGCTACATTGAAGACACAAAAGAAGCCATATAAACTTCCTTTCAAGCATTAAAAATCGCCGATGTTGTCTTCATGGGTGAAGGATCTCCTTTAAAAGAACCAAAGTTGTCTACCACTTCCTTAAAGTCTACCAAATCGATGTTGGAAGGAGGAGTTTTTGTTAAATTGGGAAAATTGTTAGATATACCTGAAAAGAATGATAGGTATGATTTGGGATATGTACCTACTAAAGCTGACAAAGAAAATGTTGTGAAGAAAAAAATGGAAAGCAAGATGGCTCGTTTGGAAAATTGGATACCAAATTCACAAAAGATTCCTATTTGTGACATTCACCAAACATTTCAAAGCGCCAGAATAATATATGTTGATTAGGTGGCTGTTGCAGAAGAGGATCATGTTGATAATGATACCCTTAAATTGGTGTACCATTGTCCTCCAAACACCAGTCTCAATAATTGGAAGATCATCGAGTTTCCCGTGTTTGTTAATTCATGTTCAAAGTAATTACTTTTGCTCTGCCCAAGGCTATAAGGATAACTAATTAGAGCATATGTATTTCAATTTCGTACTTATTATCAATAAATGCATTTTTGAATTCTCCAACTAGTTTTGTTTTTCTCTTTTCTTTTTTTTAGCAATCCTTATTCATATTTTTTTTCCTTTTTCTTCTCAATTTAAACAATGCAAAGTCGAAAATGAATATGTTGAAAATTGCAGCGCTAGAACCCTTTCTTGTAATTTTGAACGCCCAATTAATCACGCTAATAAGGATTGTGAAGACGATTGTGAACCTTCCCTAGAACTAGAAAGGTTAATTGAACATGAAGCTAAGATAATCCAACCCTATCAAGAACATGTTGAGGGGATCAATTTAGGGACTAAACATGATAAGAAAGAAGTTAAAATTGGCATGTCTATGAAAGAAAGTGAACGAGAAAAGCTGGTTAAAGTTTTATTTGATTATGTGGATGTCTTTGCATGGTCATATCAGGATATGCCTGGGATAGATACTAACATAGTTGAACAAAAACTACAACTCAAGCCAGAATGTGCTCCAATTAAACAAAAATTGAGGAGGATGAGGCATGATATGTCACTTAAAACTAGATAAGAGGTCAAGAAGCAATTTGAGATTGGTTTCCTAGCAGTAGCAAAATATCCTCAATGGGATGCTAATATTGTCCCAGTTCCAAAAAAGGATGGAAAAGTTTGAATGCGCTTTATTATCAGGATTTAAATAAAGATAGTCCTAAAGATGATTTTCCTTTGCCTCACATTGATGTCCTAGTAGATAGCACTGCCCAATATTCTCTTGTCTCCTTCATGGATGGTTTCTCAGGGTATAATCAAATCAAACTGGCTCCCGAAGATATGGAGAAAACTACATTCATCACACAATGAGGGACTTTTTATTATAAAGTGATGCCATTTGAATTGAAGAATGTCGGGGCAACCTATCAAAGAGCAATGGTAACTTTGTTTCATGACATGATGCATAAGAGAATAGAGGTTTATGTGGATGATATGATTACAAAATCTCGGACCGAAGAAGATCATGATGTTAACCTTCAAAAGTTGTTTGTGCGACTAAGGAAGTGCATATTCCATTTAAACCCTGCTAAATGCACTTTTGGTGTAAAATCAGGCAAGTTACTTGAGTTTATCGTTAGTCATAAAGGGATGGGATAGAAGTAGACCCACATTGATGGTTGTAAGATCAGGCAAGATGGTTTTCCTTTGCCTCACATTGATGTCCTAGTAGATAGCATCGTCTAATATTCTCTTGTCTCCTTCATGGATGGTTTCCCAGGGTATAATCAAATCAAAATGGCTCCCGAAGATATGGAGAAAACTACATTCATCACACAATGGGGGACTTTCTGTTATAAAGTGATGCCATTTGAATTGAAGAATGTCGGGGCAACCTATCAAAGAGCAACGGTAACTTTGTTTCATGACATGATGCATAAGGAAATAGAGGTTTACGTGGATGATATGATTGAAAAATCTCGGACCAAAGAAGATCATGATGTTAACCTTCAAAAGTTGTTTGTGCGACTAAGGAAGTTCAGATTCCATTTAAACCCTGCTAAATGCACTTTTGGTGTAAGATCAGGCAAGTTACTTGAGTTTATCGTTAGTCATAAAGGGATAGAAGTAGACCCAGATAAAGTAAGAGTAATACAGTAAATGTTGGCTCCACGCACGAAAAAAGAAGCTTGTGGCTTTTTGGGTAGATTGAATTACATTGCCATGTAGAAGACATTTTTTCCTTAATCATTCATTGCTTAAAATTCGTTACAAAATAATGCAAAATCCAGTTAAAATTTGTTGCGAAACAATACAAAATCCATAGCTCAGATTTATCTAATAAATAGAAACATTCACCGTTTTACCTATAAATTGAAACCAAAAAAATCAAGGAATGGGGAGAGGGATTTTTTAAATAGATCGAAAACTAAAAAAGAGAAAAAGTATAAAAGGGAGAGTTATTTTTATTTCTTCATTTTTTTCTTCTGAAATAAATAGATTATTACACACAACAAACAAACCACAAGAGAAGAAAGATCCACCCATAATTATACTCAAACCCATTTTAACAACACTGATGAAAAGAGAATAGATAAACGCAGTCGCACACCGCTTTGATCTTCACCGGCATCTAGAAAGACATGTATTTTCTCACTCTTTTGTTTCAAACCGTATAATATTATTAAAAGATATAAATTTTAGAAACTAAGATATGTGAATGATGAAATTTTGTTATGTGTAAATGGTGGTTTGGTTAAGATTTTGTGTTTGTAAAGGTTGGAATGGGCGATGGTGTTTTTGTTTGAGTTGATTTTTGTGTGTTGTGTGTTGGAAATTTGAAATTGACTGCAATGCTTTTCGAAAGACAGTCATAACTACAATGCTTTCTTGACTGCAATGCCTTTATTCCAGTTGTTCCTCTATTCACCTGTTCCTCTATTCAACTGCACATTAACTACACATTATTAATGTTTTTATTCTATTTAATTAAATGTCTTGCTAAATTTATTACATTTAACATAAATAAGTTTGTTTAGTATAAATAATTATGAACATAATTAACTAGCAATAAATATCATTTATTTTATGTTATAACAAAATTTTCTTTTTGGGTAGTGCTATTTAATATTAAAATGAATTATGTTCCATCACTTATTATTTTAAAAGAGACTCACACTTGTAATTAGTATTTTTGGTTCTACTATTAAAATGTGTTGTTGTTATCATGTCATATATTTCGTTTGTTGCTATTTTGTTTTTTGTGTTTATTACTAATATTATTTTGTAGAATCATTTAAATTTATTTAATATTTAGAATCAATTTTTTTAAGTTCTTATATAGAAAATAAATATAAAATTATAATCAAATATTGAAAGGTTCATTAGATATGATATTTGTTAGTCTTTGAGTTGTTAGAACGCAAGTTGAGACAACTTGATAGTTCTAAAACTCATCTTCACAAATAAATAAATATACAAAATTTAGTCTAAATTGATTAATTAGATGTGACATCTTTTTAATCTTTTAGGACGCAAGTTGTGATAACTTGATAGTTCTAACACTCGATTTTAAATTAACCCAAAATCGACTATTAAAATTTAATTAATTTAGATATGACATATTTTTTAATCTTTAAATTTTTGATACACGAGTTGTACAACTTAATTGTACTAAAACTCACATTTTTAAATAATTACTCAAATCAACCAAACTTAGTTTTTTGTCAAATTTTTTTTTTATAATATAACAAATTTTCTTTAAAATAATCTATACATCCGCATTAATCAAGAACTACGTAGCTTTGATTTCTCAATAGCACCGGGAGATACGTAGGAGCAAGATCATACTCTTGTCAAGCACACTAATAAAAAACTTTTTTTTCCCTCTCTTTTTAAACACACTTTTATCTCAAAAATCACATTTATAAAAATAATTTACATTCATATTTAATAATAAAGAGAAATACCTTCCTTATTAACGAATGTCGTAGGGTGTTAATACCGTATTTTGCACGGTTAATTATAGGTAACCGTATTTTAACGAATGTCGTAGGGTGTTAATACCTTCCTTACGCATAATCGACTCCCGAACTCAAAATCTGGTATCAACGTCCATTTTTTAATTTTTTTTAAGGGTTTCCCAATATTTTCTCCATTTTAAAATAAATTTTGGTGACGACTCCATTGAATTCGAGGAAAACTCGAATTTTTATGTCGGGACGTTGAGGATAAGAACTATGACGATAATGACTCACACTAAAATAAGCACCAACTAACTCCAGAGTTGTCATCGTCATTGAAATTCTTCCATTCTAGTCACCACATGTTGTGCATGCTTCTCAACTCTAACAACTCTTTCATTTGTTGCAGTAACCTGTGCATGTGATGTGATCATAGTATTTGGGCACATATTTCTGCCTTTTTAATTTGGTATTTTAAAAGCTCTTTATAGCTTAGAATAATTTTTTAACTTGTTTCTAAACTTTGGGTCGAAATTGAATTATAATTTTATTACTTGCATTTTGACCATTGCTCGCTCTGTAGGCTATAACCTGAGTTCTGGATATTGAATTGGCGCATACAAGCAGATGTTAAAAAGCTAAAAATCAAAGCTACAACTTTTGTGTTGGAATAAAAATCCAATGCCGAACTTTACTTAAATGTACAAATCAGAGCTACAACCTTAGACACGTCAATACTTAAATGTACAAATCTTTACTTTCAATGACAATATCAATTCAATAGAAAAAAGAGAAACTCAATTACTCAAATAACAAATCCATTTGAAAATGGCAAGCTCTGAACAACACAATATTTAGAATAATATTTGAATTAGCAAAAATAAACAAATAAAATATGAACACAACAAACCATAGTTAATTTATAGTAAATAAAATTAAAATTAATCTAACCAAAAATAAAGAAATTGAGTTTTACTCCTGACTTACAAAAAGAAAAATAGTGATTTTGTCCCACTGCACTAAATTAGAGAATGCACAAAGGTTATAATATGCCTTCTTTCTCATTTTCTTATTTGTGTTTATCTGATTCTCCTCCATTTTTCTTTATGATGATTTCTTCTTCATAGATCCAACGTTAAATAAAAGCAAAAACTCAACATAAAACAATAAAAGGGGCCATGTTTCTTAATCCATTGTATTTGAGGCAAGATTTTCTGTTTCACTCTAGTTGTAACTGAATAATCCGAGCGATTTTGCCTCTAACAATTTGTATGTTTCAAGTTGTGTAGAGAAGACTTGATTAGTAGGATCAAGGTGTGATTTTCCTTAAAAAGTACAAATTCAAGTTGTTTTGTGAAGACCGACTTGTAGGGATTAGACAAACACAATTCAACCCCCTTCTTGTGTTTGCGCATTGATAGTGTTTCAACAAGTGTACTGAATCGTTGCAAATAATAATTAAAACGGTAATACCAAATCTCAAACTCAAGGATTGCGTTTTACTGTCGAATTATATTTAATTACTAAAATTGCACAAAAAGTTCCCAAATTAATTGAAATAATATTGAAAATTAACAACAGTAATAAAATTGATCCTTTATAATAAGAAAAATGTCAGGGATGAGTTTCACTTCGAATCCAACCTTGATGTCTAATTTGATCCTAGTTGCTGAATTCCTCTATTGAGTTATTACCAAGTTCTCTTTATTATTCTTGCCCTAATGTCTTAGTGACAGAACCTTTAATTCCAAAGTAACCCCTAATTCCTTAGTGGATTTAAGATTAGAATTAAGTCTTACCGTACATGAATTCTCTTGTTAAACTATTACCTTTGCAACTAATTTAATTGGTTTTATGACTTGCATCTACCCCTAGACTACAAATTCATGAATTTCTTATCTTAAGCATTCGTAAAGTCCAATTCTGTTTCCAAATACGAATCGTAGAACATTTTAATGTTGATCAAGCAATAAAAAGCATTAAGCAAGAGATGAGAAAAATAATTCAATAAACTTATTCATATAACTAAAAATGAAATCAGAAAAATAAGTGTTTCATCTTGTTACACTCATCCCTGAGAAATAGGATGTTGTTACTCATGACATAGATACAAAAGATATGGATTAAAGAAGAATTACAAGAATGATTCATAAATGGTTCTTGATAAAACTGCTTCAATGATGTTAGAAACGGTCGTCTTTGAGTTTCTATGCTAGGGCACAAGATCCCTAAAAAGTGAGAAAAATGATTTTAAATGTGTTATGTTGCGCGTCGAGTGCTTCAGGCACGGATTGGCAGTGGCTTCAACGTGAAATGCGCTAGAGGCGCGCTGCATCTTCTATCTGGAGTTTAGTGCATGTTCTTCTATCATTTGCATTTGGTTTGACTCCAATTGGACATCTAAAACTCTAGATATGATAAAATACTACACATATATCATGTTGATTTCTCACCAAAATTCAGCACTGCATTAAAACAAAGTAACAACGCAAAACTCCGAAAAATCTCTACTTAATCAAGGAAATAAGAACATAAATATCTGATTAAAGCAAATAAATAAAATTAACAAAATATATCAAATAACTCCTTAAATTAACTAATGAATAAAAGATAGATAAGACTAAAATCAATAAAAAATATGCATATGATGAAGTGTCATCACAACCCCAAACTTAATGTATTGCTTGTCCCCAAGAAACAATTAATTTCAAATTTGGTACAGTTAAGAGCTACCTTAAACTCAATTTCTCAAATCAAATCAAACTCAATTCTCAAAGTCCCAGGTACTACAAAACATTCATCATGCTCCATGGTTGCTTATAAAAAACAACATAATTTGTATACTTTAGCATTCATTCATCAAGTTCAACTCTCTCTTCACACAATCTCACCAAAATTTCTCACAAGTATTTAGCAAGGGTTCTGAATTTATCACTCAAATCCTTGAAATTGCATCACGCTACAATAGGCTTGAAAAAATTCTAATTAACAATCACAATGCAACAAACACATGCACTTTTGGAGGACTTTTGGGTTGTACTGGGGCTTAGGTAAATGTGTGACATTTTGGGATAGTAGGCTTTACTACTTGGAGTTAGGCATACATTTTCAAATTATTCTACCACGTTTTTTTTCTTCACCTTTTTCATTGTGGAGATTCTCAAACATTGACAAAAGAACCAAGAAGATATTATTTATCAAAGTACACAATCTGATTTTTTTTCCTTCTTTTTTTCTTCTTTTTGTTTTGATTTTTTTTCTTTTTCTTCATTTATTTATTTTCTTTTTGTGAGAATCACCAACCCAAACTTAAAAGGTTGTTATCCCATGAACAACCTCAAACTTAGAACTTTATCAAGACAATAATTTTTTTTCTACCTAACTCCAAGTAAGGTGATTAAACTAAAGTAAGGTCTTTGGCTTGTAATGTGGCTAGTAACCGAAATAAAAGGGCAATGCTCAAAGGGGCTAGCAAAGGATAAAATTTCCATAGAGTAGTTAGAAAGACTCAAATGACCAAACAAAATTGTCTTAGTGTATGCATAAATTACAAGTGATGCAAGTCAGAGTTAGTGCAAGTTCTGAAGGGATAGCACATGTCTGGATAATCACACAACAAAGAACTAAAGTGTTTAGGCTCAAAAGTTCACTGCGAGGATAATAAGAAAGAGTATGAACTATCTAAATGATGTCAAACATGCCACTACAAAATTTATTTAGTTTTTATTTATTTATTTAAACAAATGGCAAGTGAGACTTCGACAACCAAGGAGTAATCAACAATGCATGCATTAGTGAAACTTATCGAATTGTGCAATGATATGAGCAAATAAATAGAGTTTAAATTTCAAAATACCAAACAGAAAACTTAAGACCAAATGAAAGTTGTTAATAATTCTTCATCATAGTGCACATTTACACACAATTAGAAAGAAACAAATTCAAATAACAAAAAATAAGATTGCAAAAAATAAAAGTTACCTCTACCTGTGGGTTGCCTCCCACGAAGTGCTTCTTTAAAGTCATTAGCTTGACGCCTCAACTATTGTCAAGGTGACATATATGACAGGAATAACAAATCATCATTCTTCTTCTTTTTGTTTGGTAGAAATTCCATGAACTTGAGAAATAAATGATGTTGCTTCCATGTCCTTCTCAATTGGACATTGATGAACAATGCATAGATTGAATCTCGAACTTTATCAATCTCTTCTTTTTTCTTTTCCTCGTTCGTCTTTTCCTCTTGCTTATCTTCTTCTACCACAAAAATGAAATTATCTTCAACCTTCAATTTCTCGTCCATCTTCTCAAACTTAACCACTTGCTCAAATAACCTCTCACATTGACTTTCAAATATTTCAATTGAAACCATGTTATTCTTCATGAATTCAACCAAAATGTCTGTAATGTGAAAGTCTTTGTCATCTAATTCTTTGGATAGAATTTTAGGAGGTAGAATTTGTTCTCGATTGATCTTTTTAATATAACACTCGTCGTTTTCTGCATCTTTGATTAATTTTTTTTTCATATTTCATTAGTTCGACAAAGTCATCAAAACAAGTTCCATTCCTATGTCCTTCTCTGCAAAAGTCACAACTTAGAGGCTGCATCTGAGGGATCTGAGGGTGATATTTTAAAAATGTATCTCTCAAGATTTACCCTTCAATCATGCGATATATACCAGATATAAGACAAGTATCACATTCTTCATATAATTGTAGTAGAATATCATCATTATAATCTTCCATGCTCTACAATGGTTAGTTATCTCAAACAAAGAAGAGGCAAACTACTAGCACATGACATTAGCAAGATCAACAAATAAAAATAGAAAATAAAAGAAAAACATTTGTTTTTGTTTCAAAATTAAAATTAAAATAAAAGCAAAAATTTTATTGTAGAGCAAAAAATTTCAATTAAGTAAATAAATTAAATTCAATATTGATATGGCAATTCGCTTCAAAAAATTCACTACGAATCTAACCTTGGTGTCTAATTTGATCCTAGTTACTGAATTCCTTTATTGAATTATTACCGAATTCTCTTTTTTATTCTTGCCCTAATGTCTTAGTGACATAACCTTTAATTCTAAATTAACCCCTAATTCCTTAGTGGATTTAAGATTAGAATTAAGCTTTACTGTACCAGAACTCTCTTGGTAAACTATTGTCTTTGCAACTGATTTAATTGGTTTCATGACCTGCATCTATCCATAGACTACAAATTCATGAATTTCTTATCTCAAGCATTCGTAAAGTCCACTTCCGTTTCCAAATACGAATTGTAGAATATTTCAATGTTGATCAAGCAATAAAAAGCATTAAGCACAGAGTTGAGAAAAATAATTCAATAAACTCGTTCATATAACTAAAAATCAAATCAGAAAAATAAGTGTTTCATCTTGTTACACTCATCCCTAAAAAATAGGGTTTAGTTACTCATGAAGAAATACAAAAGATATGGATTAAAGAAGAATTACAAAAATGATTCATGAATGATTCTTGATAAAACTGCTTCAATGATGTTAGAAACAACCGTCTTTGCGTTTCTATGCTATGACACAAGTCTCCCCACTTCCCAATAGTCAAAAAGATCCTTAATAAGTGAGAAAAATGAGTTTTAATGAGTTTTGTTGTGCGCCGCGCACTTGAGGCGCGAAATTGCAGTGGCTTCAGCGTGAAATGCGCTTGCGGCGCGCTTGGGATGTGCTTGAGGCGCGCAACATCTTCTGTCTGGAGTTTAGTGCACGGTTCGCCTCTTGTTTCGATGTCTACATGAAAGTTGTAGCTATTGATCACAGCTGTCATTTGCATTTGGGTTGACTATAATTTGACATCTAAAACTCCAGATATGGCTGAAATACTCCACGTAGGTCATGTTAATTTCTCACCAAAATTTAGCACTGCATTAAAACAAAGTAACAACGCAAAACTTCAAAAAATATTTACTTAATCAAGGAAATAAGAACATAAATATTTCATGAAAGAAAATAAATAAACTTAACAAAAAATATCAAATAACTTCTTAAATTAACTAATGAATAAAAGATAGATAAGACTAAAAACAATGAAAAATATGCAAAGGTGGTACATTAAAGGATATCTACTCATAGTGTTATTACAACCCCAAGCATAGTTGTTAATACAAAGTAGTAACTAAACTAAGTCTTTTAATCATTGCACAAAGTGTCACGATACTACAACTACATCAAATATAAAATAATGGATAACTTTCAAACTCCAAATGTCCATCAGATTAAATGTTGAATCTTTTTTATCTGTTATAATACATACAAAGAACGGGTGGGATGATAATTAAAGTGAGTTATATAAATATGATAAGGTAGTTTGAAAGTATTTTTCAAACAAAAAGCACACGACAAACATTTACAATATTCAGTCACAATTAATTTTGTATTAACAATTAACTTTCATACTTCTCTCTTTTCTACTTTATACTTACATCAAATATCGTGTTTGTTAACTTAACATGAGATTACGCTAACTTTGACTACTTTGTAAAGATAGTTTTAGTCTACACCCAATTGGTATCCCCATTCGTCTACTCTAACAGTGATATTTGAGTGCAAAATATCGAACTACTCAAGATAATTATTCAATCAAATACACTTATAATTTTTGATTAAATTCTTTCTATAATCTTTATTTTACTCATTACACAGTCAACAATATATTAATCAGTCAAATACTAATGTTACATCAATTAAGACATAGAGCCATGGACAAACAATAAAATATATCTGAATTGCTATCAATTTTGTCAACCCCAATTCGCTCATCCAAATGCTGGTTCACTGAGGGAAATTGTTATAAGATGGAAAGCAAAAAATTTCGGAAGTCAAATTTTGTAAGCAAAATTATAATTCACTAAGCAAATTGGACAACATTTTCAGCACACAAATTAACACTCTAAAATGCATCAAATACCAAATTGTAGGCCTTTTATGCTATAAGCATTCATACATATTCAAGCATATACATAATCAATATAATCTTATACAATTTGACATACACAACAATGATCTATCTAAATGCAAAAGCTATTTTTACCTTTACTTTTTTAAAAATTCCCAATTTGATTTATCCCCAAAACCAATGGCATTATTCACATATTCACTCAAAAATCATTTTTTCATACCCACATGCAAGATGCAAAAATTAGTAAAAGTGAAAAGAACTTACCGAAAACCTAAGCCTCCAAAAGTAGAATTCAAAAATTTTGGTGTTTAGAGATGAGAAATCTCTAACCCTAATTTGTCCACTTCCAAACTTGGTTTGATACCTAAATAGATGGTGATGAAGGAAGAAAAGTGTTTAGGAGGTCTTATAGTGTTTATGTTGTTTTGGGTTGAAGAATTAAGGAAGAAGAGGTGCAAGTCTTGTTGGAGCCAAGATGGTTTTGAAGAATAATTCCTTATTTGTTTTGTTGATAATAAAAGGTATTTTTTTTAGAACAATTTAATGTACAAATTTTCTAAGTAAGTTTCCAATAAAAAAAAAAAGTCAGGTACATTCCAAGCCTAGAGTTTGATAAGAGGAAACAATAAAATCAGAGGAAACGCATCTTGTGTAATGATCAAAGGAAGCAACACGATTAGAGGAAATGTTCCCTATGCAATGATCAAATGAAGCACCACCATTAGAGGAAAACACACTCAGTTGTGCGTGCACTTCGCTGCCTCAGATGCACTCACTATAAAGTTAACTCTGAAGCGCTCAGTCGGATAAACTCACTCTTACTCTCATATGCAACATCTTCTGATAAGTTGTCTTTATCTCTAAAAGTATTTCAACACAAGAAGATATTTTGCGTTTGTCTCTAATATTTTCAACTATCAACTGACTTAGAAGAAAGTTAATGACTTTGATAAAAGTCAACGCCCCTAACAAAAAGCCAATGCCTCTGACAACAAATCAACGCATCTGGAAAATCAATGCCTTTGATTTTGTAAGTTGCCTATGTTCTGAAGATGTTAATCTAATAAAATCCGAAGGATTCCAGATCTTACCTTGATAAAGAAACGGTTTGCAACAAGACTTCACCAATAACAACGGTAATAGTTTTCGAATTTGCAAAAACAATGAGAATTGAAAATCCACTTCATTGCAACGATTCAAGGCCTCGATTCAGATATTAACAAATTGAAACATTAAAACATTTCAAAATTGAGTCTACAAAAGGAACCCAATTTGTTTCAGGGAACACACAAAATTGAAATTGAACCATCTTACAATAATTCTCACCAAACTACTTTGCACAATAAATTGAAAACCTTGATAGGTTGAATCAACAAGAATTGAACAGAAACTCTGATAAAAATTATGGACTTGGAACTTTGAATCAAATTGAAGAATTTTGGCTCAAACAACCAAGTTGATCCAAACATTGAACATCAAAATAGATAGATCAACAATAATTAGAACAAAATTCAAAAATATTTGTTGTTTGAATGTTAAGAACTTGAGCAAATACAAATTCATCTTAAAGTTTTGAATAGTCTTAGACACATACATTTTGTCTCATTGAGAGTTAAACACATACAAAACAAACTCTTGTAATTTGATTCGTTAGTGGATGTTGTTTTTGCCTCAATGTGTTGGAGGAGCAACTAGAAGGTTGGGTACACTTAAATGGGTGAAGTTAAGTGGTTTTTGTAATCCAGGTTGAATTACTGGAAGAAATCCTTCAAGTGAAGGTACTGGACGTAGCTAGCCTGGTTGATGGTGAACCAATATAAAATTCCTTGTGTGTTCTTCTTCTTCCCTTTTATTTTCTGAATTACTTTGATCACCAAGTCATGATTAAATTCAAAATAGTTTTAACAACCCATAACACAATTCAAACACCCTCTTTCTTGTGTTATGGAAACTTAAATTCTTACCTTATATTTCATGTGGCAATGAGAAGGTGAAATGGAAATGAAAAGTGTGTGTGTGTCGTGTGTTTTATAAGTAAAGAAAGAGAGAAATTTTCATTTCTCATTTAACTCTTCCCCTTAATTAACACTATTAGTCCCTTATTTCCGTAATAAATAGCTTTAGAATACTTTTTTAAAGAAATTTTAATTGAATGTTTTCACATGAGAAGCTAAAATACGAAATGATTAGGAGAAGGGTTATTACATCATCCTCCCCTTGAATAAAATTTTCCCTCAAAATTTGCGGACTCACCTATCTAAGAGGTAAGGATACTCAACTATCATATCCACTTTTGTTTCCCAAGTATTTTCCTCAGATGAAGATCTTTCCCCAAATAACCTTTTACTAAGGAAGTTGTCTTATTTCTTAGTGTTTTCCGACTTCAGTCAATGATTCGCACGGATACAGATTTAAATGCGAGATTTGGTTTGACTTTGATGGATTTGTGACTTAATATTTGATATGGATTAGGAATACACTTTTTAAGTTGAGACACGTGAAAGACATCATGCAACTCATACAAAAGATGTGATAAAGTGATCATAGCATTTGGACACATGTTTCTTACTTTTTAGTTTGGTATTTTAAAAGCTCTTTATAGCTTAGAATAATTTTTTAGCTTGTTTCTAAATTTGGGTCGAAATTGAATTATAATTTTATTATATGCATTTTGACTCTTGCTCTCTCTGTAGGCCATAACTTGAGCTCTGGATATCGGATTGGTGCATACGAGCAGGCGTTGGAAAGCTAAACATCAGAGCTACAATTTTTGTGTTTGAATAAAATCCCAATGCCGAACTTTACTGCGCCTAAATTGCAGATTTCGTAATCTGGACTTTTGTAATAATTTTAAATTGCGTCACTTGTTTTTAAACCTTAAACCCTAAATCCCAAAATCGAGTACTATACGTTGGGAGTTTTCTTTCTTTTCTAAGAGATGAAATTTTAGGATTCAGATTGATAAAAGAAATAAACACCTTTTATTTTAATTTCATGGAAGGCTAATTTTATAAGATTAATTCACGAGTTCATAGTTTCATCAACACCTTGAGATTTAGATTACACTCATTAATTTCACCTGATGATTGTATTGATATTCTGATTGCTTAAGTTGAATTTCAATAGGATTGATTAAATTTATTTGACATAATTTGGTTTCGGTTTCTAATTTAATTGAATTATAATTTTGCGACGCTTGATCGTTAATTATAATATTTTGATGATTGTGATGCTTAATCCAGTCAACGAATTGGTATTCACATAGGATTGATTATGCTTGTTTGATAAATTATATATTCAAATAAGAATATAATCACAAAACTCGAATAAGTGGATTAATAGAATTTGTGATAGGTCTGAAACTCGAATAAGTAGATTAATCGTTTTTCTCATCTGTTAAAACAAATATATAAATAAATAAAAACCTATTTCGAATTCCGACTTTCAATTTCGCTAATATTATTATATAAGAAGTCCTTGCGAAACGACTCGAGTTATTACCTGTATTTGCATTTTATCAATTGTATTTGACCCATGTGCGATAGCTGATCAAATCGACATCGTTGCCGGAGACTCTCTGATAACAATATTAACCAATTTTAGAGTATTACTAACCATCCTAATAATTGTCTCTCCGTGTTTTGTTGATCTACAGGTCGGATAGGCTTGTTGCTAGCTCGTAGGCACGTTGCTAGTGAAAAAAACTTGATTTCCGACGCTCAAAATTCCAAACTCCATCGTTTAGACCCTTTTTTCAATTTTTTGAAATTTGCATATTCTCCAAGAATTCCAAAAAAAAGTTTGCGTTGCCTTTATTTGATTTTTAGAAATTTTTGGTTGTATTTTTATATTTTTTGGATTTTATTTAATAGGGTTTTCGATTTTTCACTTCAATTTTAGCAATATAGACATTGTTGGAATTTTCAGAATTCTGATTTTGTTTTGCATTATTATGATGATGCATGACTAGAGCTAGTTCTGCAAATCTGCATTCCCTTGAACCTGAAATAGATAGGACATTTCATTTACGTCGTAGACTTAATAGAGTTGCTAGTGTTAACGAGTCAGAGTCTGATAGTGAAGGTGACAACTTGCTGCAAAATATGGGATATGCGAATAATAGAACCTTAAGACAACTTGCTGCACCTAATGTTAATTATAATTCATTTTGTATCACATATCCTGAAGTTATTGTACCATTTAAACTTAAATCTGGTTTAATACACTTGCTTCAAAAGTTTAATGGTCTTGCAGGTGATGATCCCCACAAACACTTGAAGGAATTCCATGTTGTGTGTTCTACCATGAAGCCTCAAGGAGTCACATAAGACCACATTAAGCTGAGAGCCTTCCCATTTTCACTCCAAGATGCTGCCAAGGACTGGTTATACTACCTTCAACCAGGTTCTATTACAAGTTGGAATGATCTCAATAATTTTTTTCTATAAAAATTCTTCCCTGCCTCAAGAGCTGCTTCAATCAGAAAAGAAATATGTGGCATTAGGCAGATTGATAGGGAATCATTACATGAGTATTGTGAGAGATTTAAGAAATTGGTGTCTAGTTGTCCTCAGCACCAGATTTCTGAACAATTGCTCATCCAATATATTTATGAAGGCTTGCTACTTATGGATAGAAGCATTTTGGATGCTGCTAGTGAGGGAGCACTTGTCGATAAGATCCCAAAAGCAGCAAAGGCTTTAATTGAGAACATGTCCATTAATTCTCAACAGTTTACAACTAGAAGCAATTCAGCAGTGTTGACAAGGGGTGTGAATGAAATTCAAACTTCTTCCCACAAGAATTTAGAAGGCAGACTTGATGAGCTTACATCTTTGATAAAAAAATTGGCAATAGGCAAAACCCAAGCAGTGGTATGTGGTATTTTCACTTCTCTAGAGCATCCTACAGATTCATGTCTTACATAGCAAGAAGATCCAATTGTTGATGCTTCTCAGGCATATGCAGCAAATATATACAATCTTCAAACCAACTATGATATGTCATCTAAAAGGTACAATCCTGGTTGGAGAAATTATCCCAACCTGAGATGGGGGAATTCATCTGCACAACAACAACCTAGGCAACAACAACAAAATATTCCTCAACAATATAATAATGCACCTTCATTATAGGACCTCGTTAAGCAGATGATTGCTTAGAATCTCCAATTTCAACTAAGAACAGATTCCACTATTCAAAATTTGGAAACAAAGATTGGTCAGCTAGCCACTTCAATTAATCAATTACAGACTCAGGGGTCAAATCAGTTGCATGCACAGTCGATTGTAAATCCAAATGCTCTCAATGTTAGTGAAATTACATTGAGGTCTGGGAAAGCTGTTGAAATACCAAAGGTACCTGAAATTGCAGTGAAAAATTACAAGGTTGTTGAGGACACTTTGATACCTAAAACTGTTGATGTTGAGCAAAATATACCACTTCCTTTTCCTCAAAGGGCGGTGAAGACTAAGAAAATGGACGAGACAAATAGGGACAAGGAGATCTTGGATACATTTAGGAAGGTGGAAGTGAATATTCCCCTCATTGAAGCAATTAAATAGATTCCAAGATATGCAAAAACTCTAAAAGATCTGTGCACACACAAAAGAAGGTTAAAAGGTAATGAAAGAGTAAACATGGGGCGAAATGTTTCAGCCCTCATTTAGCCAATGCCTCAGAAATGCAAAGATCCAAGAGCAATGCCTACATCTATTTTTAACTCTCTTGCTCTTGGACCTTTATAGAGTACATGTGTTACCATTCAATTGGCAAACAGGAGCAATGCTCGTCCTGCTGGACTTGTGGAGGATGTACTTGTTCGAGTTAATGAATTGATATTTCCTGCAGATTTTTACATTCTGGACATAGACGGATAGGAAGATAATAAGTCCAACAGGGCGCCTATCATCTTAGGCAGACCATTCTTGAAAACTGCTAGAACAAAAATTAATGTACATGCTGGAACTCTATCCATGGAATTTGGTGATAGCAATGTAAAATTTAACATTTTGATGCTATGAAACTTCCAATGGAAGAGCATTCTATTTTTTAAATTGAATTTCTTGCTGATTTGGTTGATGATACTTACCCATATATGTTTGCTATTGATTTTCCTTCATTGTTTGGTTTTGATGATACTTATACTTGTGAATTATGTCCAAATACTCAATTGTGCTCTATGTGTGCTGAGATCGAAGCTACTTTACCAAGAAAAGACCATGTTCACTTGCCCTTTCAGCACATTTTCCTATAGGAGGATGTCATTTGGCCTATGCAATGCTCTTGGAACTTTCTAACGCTGCATGATTAGTATTTTCGTTGATTTGATAGAAAATTGTATAGAACTTTTCATGGATAATTTTACTGTGTATGGTTCCTCATTTGATGCATGCTTGAACAATTTAGATAGAGTTTTGCATAGATGTATTGAAACTAACTTTGTGCTGAATTCTGAAAAATGTCATTTATGGTTGAACAAGGCATAGTTATGGGACATGTGATCTCTAAAAATGGGATAGAAGTGGATCTTGCCAAGATTGATGTGATTTCTAATTTTCCTTACCCATCTTGCATCCGCGAGATTCGTTCTTTTCTTGGCCATGTAGGTTTTTACAAGCGCTTCATCCGGGATTTCAGCAAGATACCTATTCCGTTGTCAAATTTGCTTCAAAAAGATGTTAGTTTCACCTTTCATGACAAATGCAAGAAGGTGTTTGATTTCTTAAAGGCAACAATGACCTCTACTCCCATAATTCAGCAACTCAATTGGACCCTCCCTTTTGAAATTATGTGTGACGCGTCTAATTATGCAGTTGGAGCAGTCCTTGCACAAAGGGTTGGTAAGGCTGCATATGTTATTTATTATACTTCTAGGATTTTAGATTCTGCACAGACTAATTATACTATAAATGGAAAGGAACTTTTAGCTATTGTGTTTGCACTTGATAAGTTTAGATCATATTTGCTAGGTTCGAAGGTAGTGTAAGACATATGCCTCCTTGATCATGATTTTGATATAATTTCCAAACATACAATGTATATGCATTATTTGATTGATCTAACGATTTGAATTGAGAAAACTTTCAGGAAAATAATCAAACACTACACACTTGGACAAAACTTGGAACTCAAGCAATCAAGCAAAGATGGATGATGTCCTACAAGACTTGAAGACTGATGTACAAGAGTGTCTAGTGTTAATAGGGTCAATTAGGTAGACTTAATCATAATGAGTTCTAATATAGTATTTGCCAATGAAATTATAAAATAAGTTTCAATCAATCAAGTAATAAATCAATTGATACATCAATTGAGCAATCGATTGTCTGACTCACAGAATAAAGGTTTCACAAAGTTAATCGATTGGGAAATCGATTACTTAAAGGTTTTACCAAAACCTGGTCCTACTGTTTGGGCGATTTTCATACCCCTAAGGGTCTCTCGATCCTCGATTTCATCTGGATTTTTTGGGCGATTTTCATACCCCTAGACAAAAATTGACCAAAATCTGTATTTTTTTACTAGACGATTGCTACTGTTTGAAATCTGACCCGGAACACGAAACACGGTTATATATTGTAAGACATATGCCTCCTTGCTCATGATTTTGATATAATTTCCAAACATACAATGTATATGCATCATTTGATTGATCTAATGATTTGAATTGAGAAACATTTCAGGCAAATAATCAAACACTACACACTTGGACAAAACTTGAAACTCAAGCAATCAAGCAAAGATGGATGATGTCCTACAAGGCTTGAAGACTGATGTATAAAAGTGTCTAGTGTTAATAGGGTCAATTAGGTAGACTTAATCATAATGAGTTCTCATATAGTATTTGCCAATGAAATCATAAAATAAGTTTTTAATCAATCAAGTAATAAATCAATTGATAAATCAATTGAGCAATCGATTGTCTGACTCACAAAATAAAGGTTTCACTAAGTTAATCGATTGGGATATCGATTACTTAAAGGTTTTATCAAAACCTGTGTTCTGTGGTTAAACAAATCAATTGGACAATAGATTTGCACATCAATTAAGTAGTCGATTTTGTGATTCACAGAACCAAGCTCATACTAAGTCAATCGATTGACAAATCGATTATGAAAATACTTTTTCATCAGACATGTGTTTTGTGATCAACGAAATCGATTGGACAATCAATTTAAATAAGTTTCTTAAGTTGCAAGCTTTGCACTAATCGATTAGATAATCGATTGATAGATGTTTCTTGAGCTGCAAGCTTTGTATTAATCGATTAGAGAATCGATTGATAGATGTTTCTTAAGTTGCAAGCTTTGCATTAATCCATTAGGTAATCCATTGAAAGAATGAACTGGTTAATCACTTATCAGAAACATATTGCGTAATCGATTGGCATATCGATTTTAACTAAATAGCTAAGCTACTGTAACCAGCCAAATCGATTGACAAATCGATTGGAGTAAGACATCTTAGTCACTGTGACCAGCCAAATCGATTGAAGTAAAACACCTTAGTCACTGTGACCAGCCAAGTCGATTGACAAATCGATTGGAGTAAAATGTCTAAGTTACAGGGAGTATTTAGCCCATTGCCAAATTGATTATGTTAATATATGAATCGAATGAGTAATCGATTGTTTTGATCTC
>NC_021162.2:33212532-33212922 GCF_000331145.2 Cicer arietinum | reverse complement strand
AATCGATTAGTTCTTATATTTTCAAGATTCAAGAAAAACAAGACACGCGATAATCGATTAGGTAATCGATTAAGCTGGTATCAAACTTTAATAAAATCGATTACAAAATCGATTTATATGATGTTTTTCTGAAAATATATAAATTTAATCAATCACAATTTTTTAATAACAATCATAACACTTTTTCATTAACACAGAAAACTGAAAAATATCTTGAGAGAAAAATTGTTACAACACACAAAATACTCATTAGCTAATACTTTTGTGTGAGATCTTACATTGTGATTGAGTCAATTTTCTTAGTCTTCTTTAATTCTTTGTGAAAGAACAATTTCTGTAATTGAAGTTTTGGAAATCCAGTAGTGTACACTGGTGGTTATCTTTTAGGAT
>NC_021162.2:33205651-33212256 GCF_000331145.2 Cicer arietinum | reverse complement strand
GGATAGGTTGGTATTGTGATAGAAGTGGTTGTGAGTTGGATGGATAGGCTGTGACGCTGGAAAGTCTGTAAAAATATTCCTCAAATCATTCTAGTGAAAGACTGAAATCTGTTATAGATTTCAGGACTGGATGTAGGTTATCAAAGTGATAGCCGAACCAGTATAAAAATCCCTGGTGCACTATTTCCTCTCTCTCTTTACTTTTTATATTGATCTTGCTTGTGATTGTGAAATTCCGCTGTGAACAAACTGTTTGAATCTTTTGCTGTTAAAATAGGAATTAATATTAAACAAGTTGGTTTTGATATTAATTCATCACTTAGGAAAGAATTAGATAATCTTGTTGATAATATTGTATAAAATTTCCTAAGGATAGAAGCCATATAACCAACAATTGGCATCAAGAGCCTGATCTTTTAGACTAGTTCTCAAAAAGAAAATGACTTCTATTGAATTTCTGGATGAAGGGGCATCTTTAACTAGACCCCCTGCTTTTAATGGGTCAGCCTACATGTACTGGAAAGAGAGGATGCTCATCTTTCTAGAGGCATGTGGGTTTGACATCTTAGAGGCAGTGGAAAATGGTCCCTATGTGCCTAAACTTGCAGGCACTGAGGGATCATCCATCATCATCAAACCAATAGATGATTGGTCTGATGATGACAAAAAGAAAGTTGGCTATAATGCTAAGGCCAAGAATATAATAACCTCTAATTTGAGTGCTGATGAATTTTTCAGGGTATCAAACTGCAAAACTGCAAAGGAAATGTGGGATACACTTCAGGAAACTCGTGAAGGCACAACAGATGTCAAAAGGGCCAGAACAAATACTCTAATGCATGAGTATGAACTTTTCAACATGAAGAAGTATGAGTCAATCAATGACTTGCAGACAAGATTCACTCATATCATCAACAATCAACATGCTCTAGAAAAAATTATGGACAATGAGCAACAAATAGGAAAAGTAATGAGGTGCTTCACAAGAGAATGACAACCCAAGATCATTGCCATTGCTGAATCAAAGGACCTTGCAAACATGACTATTGCCACACTATTTGGAAAGCTCAGGGAGCATGAGATGGAACTGCACAGATTAGATGAGTCAGAACAATCTAATAGGAAAAGAAAAGGACTTTCACTGAAGGCTCAAACTCACAAAGTGAAATCTGAACCAGATACTGATGATTCAGAAAGTGAATCTGATGAAGAGCCTGAGATAGGTATGTTGGTCAGAAAATTCAAGAAGTTTCTGATAAAGAAAGGAAACCAATCAAGAAAACCACCAAATTCAAAGACAAAAAGCTTCAGCAAGAGTGATACAAATGATAGCAAAGTAATAACTTGCTATGAATGTGGTAAATCAGGCCACATCAGATCTGAGTGCTTTAAACTGCAAAACAGAAACAAGCTTGTGAAGGCTAAAGGCAAAGATCAACAACCTTCAACAAAGAGAGCCTACATAGCTTGGAATGACAATGATGAAGAGTCATCTGAAGATTCAGAAGATGAAGAAGCTAACTTGTGTCTCATGGCCAACATAGATTCAGATTCTGATAGTGAAGTAAGTACTACCTCTAATCCATCTTATGAAGAATTGCATGATGTTTTCAATGAATTGCATGTTGAACATGTTAAGGTAGTTAAACAATTGATTTGCACTAAGAAAATGCTAGATAAACAATGCATGATGTGTGAAGAAATTAAAAAAGATCATAAGGTGCTTGAAGATATGAATGAACATTTGAAAAAAGAATCACATGATAAACTTACTAGTTGTATTGAACTTGAAAGAAAGGTTGAATCATTAAAATCTGATTTAGCTAAATTTACTAGTAGTAAAAACAACCTAAATGTTCTTCTAGGGAATCAAAGGAATCATAATGAAAAATCTGGAATTGGCTATAGACAAAACAGGAATGCTAAATAGAACCATAAATTTGTTAAATCAAAGCAAATGCATGATATCTTCATTAAACCAACTCTTAATTTATTCTCTGCTTTTTCATGTCATTTCTGTTGTAAAAAGGGACATATATCTTACAATTGTAAATTGAAAAAGCTTGCTAATAAGGGATGGAAACAAATTTGGAAAATAAAGAAACTTATGATTGAAACTAACCCTCAAGGACCCAATTTAAATTGGGTACCTAAAACCAAAGTTTAATTATGTATTGCAGATGTGCTTGACATCCAAAACACACTCATGGTATCTAGATAGTGGATGTTCCAAGCACATGACAGGAGACAAATCAAAATTCTTGTCTCTCAATTCAAAAAATGGTGGATATGTAAAATACGGTGACAACAACAAAGGTAAAATACTTGGTGTTGGAGACATAGGAAGTGAATCAACTACAGTCATCAAGGACGTTCTATATGTCAAAGGTTTGAAACACAACTTGCTTAGTATTACTCAGCTGTGTGACAAAGGATTCCAGGTATACTTTACATCTCAGTCTTGTACACTTGAGGATAAGGAAGATAAAAGCATGGTTGTGGCATAAGAGAATTGCTCACATAAATATTTGTTGTTTATTATCTAAGTCTGATGAAGACTGGTTGTGGCATAAGAGAATTGCTCACATAAATATTAATCATCTTAACAAACTAGTTAGTAAACAGCTAGTGCTAGGTCTTCCAAACAGAAATTTTTCAAAAGAAAAATTATGTGACTCTTGTGAGAAAAGTAAGTTAGTTAAGTCCTCCTTCCCTCCAATAGACTTAGTACAAACTGATAGAGTTCTACAATTAATTCATATGGATCTGTTTGGTCCATCTCAAGTAAAAAGCTTTGGAGGAAATCTGTATGGTTATGTGTTAGTTGATGATTACTCTAGATATACATGGACCTATTTTTGTCTCACAAAAGTGATGCCTTCTCAATTTTCAAAAAATTTGCAAATCAAGTTCAAAATGAGAAAAATCAGAAAATAGTTTCCATTAAGAGTGATCATGGTGGAGAATTTCAAAATGAGTCTTTTGATAACTATTGTGATCAAAATGGAATTCACCACATGTACTCAGCCCCAAGAACTCCACAACAGAATGGAGTTGTAGAAACGAAGAATAGAGCTCTAGAAGAACTTGCTAGAACAATGATAAATGACTCTAAGCTTCCTAAATACTTTTGGGCTGATGCAATAAACATAGTTGCTCATGTGATGAATAGAGTTCTCATTAGGCGTATCCTTAGAAAAACACCCTATGAACTATACAAAGGTAGAAAACCAAATATTGCCTATTTTAGAGTCTTTGGATGCAAGTGTTTTGTATTGAATAATGGAAAAGAGCATCTAGGGAAATTTGACTCTAAGGCAGATGAGGGAATATTTCTAGGATATTCACAATCTAGTAAGGCCTATAGGATCTACAATAAGAGAACCAAAACTATAGAGGAATCTGTTCATGTAAAATTTGATGAAATGTTTACCAAAAACTTGAACAGTACCCCTCTTATAGTTAATGATTCTCTTGATGAATGTGTAGAATCACATCCAAAAGAACCAAATGAAACAGTGCCTCCAACTGACATTGAGTACACAGAACCTATTAGGGAAGATGACTTACCTAAGGAATGGAGATTCAACAAAAACATCCTATTGACAACATCATAGGAGAAATTTCTAAAGGGGTTGCTACTAGAAAATCCCTTAGACAATTCTGCAATTTTACAGCCTTTGTTTCTCAAGTAGAACCTAAGAATATAAAGGAAGCTCTCTTGGACAATGATTGGATAATTGCCATGCAAGAAGAGCTTAGTCAATTTGAGAGAAACAAAGTGTGGATCCTAGTTCCTAAACCAGAAGACAAACATGTCATAGGAACTAGATGGGTGTTTAGGAATAAAATGGATGAGAATCGGGTAATAACTAGGAATAAGGCTAGACTAGTTGCTAAAGGTTACAACCAGGAGGAAGGCATTGACTATGATGAAACCTATTCTCCTGTAGCCAAATTAGAAGCCATTAGGATTCTGCTTGCTTATGCTTGCATAATGGACTTTAAACTATATCAAATGGATGTAAAGAGTGCCTTTCTAAATGGAGACATCCAAGAGGAAGTTTTTGTTAGTCAAACTCCAGGATTTGAGGATCCTATTTTTCCAAACCATGTCTTTAAACTAACAAAAGCCCTCTATGGATTGAAACAAGCTCCAAGAGCTTGGTATGAAAGGCTCAACAACTTCCTTATACAACAAAATATTTTAAGAGGAAATGTTGATAAAACACTCTTTATAAAGAAAAAGGGAAAAGACATTCTGCTTGTCCAAATTTATGTTGATGACATAATTTTTGGATCCACAAACAATAAACTTTGCAAAGAATTTGAAAATACAATGAAAGGAAGATTTGAAATGTCCATGATGGGAGAATTAACTTACTTCTTGGGATTTTAAATCAATCAAAGCAAGAATGGTATTTTCCTAAGTCAAACCAAATACTGTAATGATCTTTTAAAGAAGTTTGGCTTTGATAAATTTAAATCCATTGATACACCCATGAGTCAAGCTTGTCATTTAGATAGAGATGAAAAGGAAAATCTGTGGATATGACCATGTTTAGAGGCATGCTAGGATCTTTATTGTATCTCACAGCTAGTAGACCTGACATTATGTTTAGTGTCTGCATGTGTGCAAGATACCAAACCAATCCTAAGGAATCCCATGTAAGTGCAGTCAAAAGAATATTCAGATATCTATTAGGAACCAAACACCTAGGCTTATGGTATCCTAAGGGATCAACTTGCACTCTAGTTGGCTACTCTGATTCTGATTTTGCTGGTTGCAAATTAGACAGAAAAAGTACATCTGGTACTTGCCATCTATTAGGGAATTCACTTGTGTCTTGGCATAGCAAGAAACAAAATAGTGTGGCACTTTCAACAGTTGAGGTTGAATATGTGGCTGCTAGAAGTTGTTGTGCACAAATTTTATGGATGAAACAACACCTTTCTGACTTTGGTGTTGATCTTGGAACTATGCCAATCATGTGTGACAACACTAGTGCCATAAATATTACAAAGAATCCTGTTATGCACTCTAGAACAAAGCATATAGAGATTAGACATCATTTCATTAGAGATCAATACCAAAATGGTAATATCATGCTTGATTATATTAGTGCATCTGATCAATTAGCTGATATATTTACCAAAGCCCTACCCAAGGAAAGTTTCTTCTAGATTAGAATGAAACTTAGTATTATAGATCAAAATGAAATATGATATCTGTTGAAAATCGATTGAGAAATCGATGTGCTCTCTAAATTTCTTAATTTACAATAGATAAGTCGATTTGCAAGTCGACTATCCTGTGTCAAAATTAAGAAAATCGAATTAGGAATCGATTTATGCTCCACAGTTTCTCATTTGCCAAAATAAAAAGCACAACAATCGATTTCATAATCGATTTGGTAATCTGTGTTAGGAATCAATGCTGAACCAGTATAGATTTGACAAACTCCACAATCGATTGATGAATCGATTGAGGATATGGAAAATTGTTTTAAAAAATTGATTGCATAATCGATTACTTCGCTCAGAAATCTAAAGATTTGAGAAATTTTCCAACCTCAAACCCGAGCATCGATTTGGTAATCGATTGTATCAAATTCTAAAACTCTGAGCCAAAATAAGTCGATTTGGAAGTCGATTGAAATCCCTGTATGATCAATATATTCAAAATAATCGATTTGGAAATCGCTGCTGCTATGAGAAGGTTTTCCGAACTGATAAGGAAATCGATTTGGACATCGATTTATCAATTGAACGATCACTTAAAAAATCAATTTGGGAGTCGATTTACAATACGACTGTTGGAGAAAAACTAGCCGTTGGAGGCAGTTGTAACGGAATACTTTCATTTTTCCACCAATAACGGTAACAAAGTCGATTGGACAATCGATTGTTTGTACGCAAATGTGAAATAAAATCGATTGAGAAATCAATTCTGAACAGTTCTATATAAATCCCTAAATCGATTTCTCAACCCATTCTCACTATCAGTTCACATTTTCTCTCCCAAACTCGAATTTTTTTGTGCCTTAATCCTTCTCAATCTTCTCAAACATCTCAAATTTCCAAAATCTTTCAAATGGCAAGAGTAAAGCAGACTAGTGAAAAACCTCAATCATCTTCTTCAAAATCTGTTTCCCTAGATTCTTCTTCAACATCTAGTGGAAGAACACCCTCTCCTCAACCTCCTTCCCCTCCTGCTAAGAGAGTCTCAATACCTACTCATAAGGTATTAGCGAAAGATAAAGGGAAGGCTATTGCAACTAATCAAGGAACAACAAAAAAGAGGAAGGTTCCTCAATCTGAAAAACTAATGGGGGATGCCATGGAAGGGCCAACCCAGACAAAGAAGAAAGCTATATCTTCCCCCCAACCAAAGAAGGTTCAGCCTCCCAAAGGCAAACCTGTTGAAGACGTTGTTCTTCCAACTTCTTTCTTAAAAAGGAAAATCCATGAGGCAAGAACTCTGGATTTTGCCTATTTTGATTCAAATGGTTTTATATTCCAAAACCATTTAAGATTTCATGGTTTGGTAGATTTTCTATCCTGCTCTCTAGAAATCTATCCAAGGCTCATTAGAGCTTTCTACT
>NC_021162.2:33204479-33205436 GCF_000331145.2 Cicer arietinum | reverse complement strand
GGCATCTCTCTTCCCATTGGTCAAATGAAGATTCAGCACATATTGCTGATGTATGTGCTAACTAGGATGTTAGTACCCAGATCAGGGAATCATCCTATAATTCAAAGGCTTGATATCACTCTTCTTTGGGGCCTTTACAAGGAACTGAAGATGAGATGGGCTTGGATTGTGCTGGCTAACTTGTTAGAGTCAACACAAGGAAAACAAATGTTCCCCTACCCTCAACTAATAACAAAGATTCTGAGACACTTTAAAATTTCAGTTGTCAATGAAGAATCTGTCAAAACAACTCTGATTTTTGGGGAATCAATTGTCAACCAAATGCAGTTGAAAAGGATAAATGGTAGTTGGACAAGGGCACAACCAAGTGTTGAACAACCTGAGCCAGCTGAAACCCAATCTGAGGTTTTGGCTAAGTTGCTGGAATTGATGGAGTCCCAGGCTTCTCACAATGCTAAGGTGGAAGCCTCTCTTAAGAAACTCCAAGCAACTTTAAACTCAGTGGTTCAAGATGTTGCTGCCATCCAAGAACACTTGGGTCTCAAAATGTCTTTTGAAGACATTGTTGAGCTTGGCAATCAAGCAACTGAAGAACCAAATCCTACCAACCTAGATAGTACTGAACCTCATGGTGAGGAGACACTTGCTGAGACTAATACAGCAGTCTCTACCTCTCCCATTGGTGATAATGAGGAGCAGCCCTAGATTAGTTGTTTAGGATTTTTTTTCTTTGTTTCTTTGTAATGGTCTTGTATATATCGTATAATAGCTTTTTGATTCATTATTCTCTCTTGTATATCTTTTTGAATTTAATGACAAAGGGGGAGAATTTAAATGAACAAATTTAACTTGTGCTATTGCTCTGATTGACTGATAGATATTGTTATTGCATTCTAATATCTGATTCTGATACCTAACTTGATTATGATTAATTGTACTCTGATACATACCAAATTC